>NW_006922265.1:741242-745415 GCF_000298275.1 Orycteropus afer afer | reverse complement strand
TTGAAGCATACACTGTTACAAAGTGAACCTTTTAGATAGAAAGTACAGTGCATACATAAGCCAGTATTATAGTTGTTTATTATTACTATCAATACATATGCATCACGGGTTATATATATATAGTGTGCTATTATAGGCATGGCAGCACAATCACTTTATATATAAGAGACATGACATACATGTGTTGGGTGTGGGAAGCTATAGCATTCACTATGTCCCATTTTCCAATCAAAATTTCTGAACTCTATTATAACTTTATGAGACCGTGGATATATATGTACTGGTCAGACATTGCCTAAACAGATACTGTGTGGCTCATGACTATATTATATATCAGAACCTCAGCAGTCTCCCTGCATTAAAACCCAAACATGGCTTTGAGAGACCATGATGAACAAAACAGATATGTTTGTTGCTGGCATGGACTTTAATATGTATTTTTATTTTCCCCCCTTGGTTGTTGACTGCCCAGAACATCACATACAAGGCATACACTAAGTAATAGCTAAAAATTTCAAAACCACATGCTCGGTTAGAATGTATGGTTAGAATGTAGCTCTATTTTCTTATAATCTATTGCAGTATTTTGATTCCAAGCTCTCAAAGCCTTGATGCACAAATAGCATCTGGTCATTTTCAGATAAATTCAGCTTAATGCAGTGATTTTTTAGTCTAGTCAATGTATAATTTAGTCACATTCAATTTAAAACTCCCTCCTGGGTTTTCTCCTTCCTATTCTTCCTTGGGATTGATTGCAAGCTCTATGGATTTACTCTTACTGCCTGCACAGTGTCAGCGAGGAGTGGCCCTCTACATCTTGAACGACTGTATGTTGATTTTCTACTCCCAACACAGTTCATTGCATAAACAGTTTAAGGAGCTTGCTCAGATAATAACTGGGCAGCCGCCAGGCACTCATTAGGCTCCATGGCACAGACCTCAGTGAGTAAAAGTGTAAAACAGCCCTCATTTGAACCCCAGTGGAAACTAGCTTCACCCTTCTTTCTGAAGTACATTTCCTTGCCCATGTGTTGAGCTGATCCCCACAACCACAACCACTCCCCCAATCCAATGAATTTCAGTCTCAATTTGTCACATATTATTCAGTCACTCACTTACTACAGAAAATGCCAGGCTACAAATAGTGGCTCCTACCATCCTACTATCTCATTGACCTTTACATATCAGAAATCCATATAGGGCTGAAGAAGCCCCAGATCATCTTTACTCTCTGAACGTCCAAACATAAAATGGAGAGTCTATCATACTTGGACACCCTTCCCTCTTCACCTGCCCTTCAGCCAACTCTAGGATAAGACACACAGTCAGACCCATTAAGCAGCATGCTTGTGTTCCTTTCAACTCTAGTTTGGGACTGTGAGGGGAAGACATGGCTTTGTTGGCTCATCTTCCCTTTCCAATCTTTTTTTTTTCTTATATCTGGATAAAGGAATTTGTTTTTGAAGCTCTCTATTAAGTTTTTTTTTTTTTTTTTTTTTTAATTGCTTTGGCTTAATGGTACCTTCATTGTCACATCAGGAATCTAGGTGGTTATAAGGATGAAGAAAGGAAGATAATACACTATTGAATCAAAGAATTTACTTGAGAAAAGGGACTAACTGCAACTTTTCTGGGTTCCCACAATGCCATGTTCATGTTTCAGTTAATTCACTTACAGTGATAGGTTGAAAAATTGCCTCTGAGGCAATTTAAACTATAATTTCTTCAAGGCAGAGAACATATATTATTCAGTCTTGTATCCCAGTGCCTAAAACAGTGCTTTGCATGCTGAAAGGATTATAATTGCTCACATTTAGTGAGTCCTTATTATGTGCTCCAGGAGCTCTGGTGGAGTAGTGCCTAAGGCATCTGACTGCTAACCAGAAGGCTGGTGGTTCAAACCCACCAGCCACTCCTCAGGAGGAAGGTTGGGCAATCTACTTCTGTAGTGATACCACTAGGGAAACCCTAGGAGGGGTAGCTATGAGTCAGATCCCACTCGAGGACATTGAGTTAGTGGGTTTATTATGTGCTCCACATTGAGTTAAGAGCATTACAAACATATTGTTCTTTGATTTTTACAACCCCTTAAGGCAGGTAGGAAGGTAGTTGTTTTACATCTGACAAACTAAAGATGAGAGATTTTGAGCAACTTTCCTGAAGGCAAAGAGATTACAGGGGATGAAGGCAGAAATCAAACCCAAGCTTGACCTTTCTATCAAGCTGCCTTTAAGTTAATGTTTGGATATGTAGGACCTATATTCTAAATCCATAAACTCTAACTGCCTACCACATCAGACTAAATGTTAAACATACCCTAGAAAAAAGCTATCACAGATACACAGTGTGATTAATGTCTCTGGAATCTCCATATCTAGAAAAATGTTTATATTATAGATTTTTTTGATAATCTGTTCTATATTAATGTATTAAAAATGGCACTGCAGATTTCATGACTTTCATTTTTGTACCCAATTAAATGAATTCAGT
The DNA here is from genome assembly GCF_000298275.1 of Orycteropus afer afer. NCBI lineage: Eukaryota > Metazoa > Chordata > Mammalia > Tubulidentata > Orycteropodidae > Orycteropus > Orycteropus afer. Next base: position 742,925 of record NW_006922265.1, on the reverse strand, counting down.
TTCATGTCAGTCTAGCTCATTATGAAATTATCAGTTATGGAATGGCTGTTACAGTGCAGGCTTCCTGGGTATGAAAAAAATAAATCTAATCCTTCAAACCTACCAGCCACTCCTCAGAAGGAAGGTTGGGCAATCTACTTCCGTAGTGATACTGCCTCAGAAACCCAGGGAGGGGTCACTATGAGTCGGGACCAACTCAATGACAGTGAGCTTGGTTTTCTTTTGGAATCCCTAATTTCAGGATTCTTATGGTCTAGTAGTGGAGGTAAACATATAAACAGAGGATAATAGCAGTTTAAATGCAACCTAGAGCTTGTATACAGGTAGTGTTAGCTGAGAAGCAAGTTAAACTTTAATTGGAATGGGCAGGAGATATTCAGTGGTCAAGAAATGGTTCCTGTAGGAGTGGCTTAGAAGGACAATTCAAGTAGAAATAGCAACAAGAGCTTTGAGAACTGAGCCTGAAAGTCCTGCACCACTCTTCACACTGTCATAGCTGAGCTTTCTGTGGTGGTCAATTCCTTTCAGCAGCTCTCAGGGAATGCAGGAGCTTCCCCTTGCTTGAGACTCAGTAATGTGTGTGAGCTGATTATTGTTTGAGGCCCGTGCTGTCAGAACTGCTGATATTGGCATCACACAAGCACAATTAGTAACAAACAGTTTGTTGATATCCTGTTGCAGTTGAGTCATTTCTGATTCCTAGCAGCCTTTTAGAACAGTGCAGAACTATCCCATAGTGTTTGCAAAGTTGTAATTTTTACAGAAGCAGACTGTCACAACTTGCTCCCATAGAGTGATGGGTGGATTCAAACCACTGACCTTTTGGTCAACAGAAGTACTTAACCATTGCACTACCTGGCCTCCTTACATTATTGATAAAATATTTACTTATACCCATCTTGTTCCAGACATCATTTAAGGCATCTTTCCTAAAAATATAAAACATTTAAAATATATGTATGTAGTACATAAAAATCTTGTTCCACATCCTACTTTGGTGAGTAGTGACTGGGGTCTTAAAAGCTTTAGAGCAGCCATCTAACATGCAGCTAATGGTCTCCTCTTGTCTGAAGAGAAGAAGAATGAAGAAATCAAGGGCATTTGGAAACAATTAGTCCAAGGATATGATGGGCCTCAAGACCAGAAGAACTAGATGGTGCCCTGCCACCAATTCCAACTACTTGGGAGGGATCAAAACTGGAGAACCTGGGTAGAGTGGGAGGAAAAATGTGGAACAAAATTCAAAATACAACAATGACCAGAATTCCTGGATGGATGGTGTCTGGTGGGACTCCTAAGACTATGTTCCTGGAATACCCTTTCAGGTTTGGGATATGACTTACTCCCAAGGATCGGGTTTCAGCCCAACAGCAGAAAGACTTACATGCAGAGCACCCAACCCAGTGCGATGCACCCATCTACTCTACAAAGATACACCCCTTGGAGCAATTGGCCATGGGGCACCAGAGGGACAGAATTCACATGGAGGGAAAGCTGGAGAGATAGGAATGCATAGTTAAGAAGGGCCCTGGGAGGGGTGCTTACAGGGAAGGGAGAGGGGGGTAGGCATGGTTGGGGATGGTAATTGGACCATGAAATCAAATGTACATGAACTATTGAATGTAAAACAAATTTTTCTCTGTAAATTTGCACCCAAGACACAATTGGAAAAAAAAAAAAAAA
>NW_006922265.1:735117-740367 GCF_000298275.1 Orycteropus afer afer | reverse complement strand
GGTCGCTATGAGTTGCGTCTGACTCGATGGCACATAACAACAACAACAAGCTCTTTGGAAAATCAGTTTGCTCTGTAAACTTTCACCCAAATCACAATAAAATTTTTCAAAGAAAAATATGAAGCTAGCTATAATATCAATATGTAAAAAAGTCAGATTTTTAAGCCTTGCTTGGTTTTTAGAGTTAGACTAGGTGTTTTCTAGCAGTCAGTACAAAGCAGGAACCACAAAATTTCCAGTGCCCACAAAATGAAAATAAAACATGTACTCAGGAGCAAAATCACTATTTGGTCCTTGTATGGTGATCAGCCACCACTCGTCTGTCAGTTTGTCATACTGTGGTGTCTTGCATGTTGCTGTGAGGCTGGAGCCTATGCCACTAGTATTTCAAATGCCAGTAATGTCACCCATGGTGGACAGGTTTCAGCGAAGCTTCCAGACTAAAACAGACTCAGGAGAAGGAAAGGGCCATCCACTTCTCAAAGAATTGGAAACCTTATAAATTGCAATGAAACATGGTCTGGTACTGGAAAACTTTATGAATAGCCCTGAAACATTATCTGATATGGTGCCGGAAGATAAGCCCCTCAGGTCAGAGGCATTTGAAATATGACTGGGGAAGAGCTGCCTCCTCAGAGTAGAACTGACCTTAATGATGTGGATGGGTTAAAGCTTTGGGGACCTCAATTTGCTTATGTGGCATGACTCAAAATGAGAAGAAACAGCTGCAAAGATCCATTAATAATCAGAACACGGAATGTATAAAGTATGAATCTATGAAAATTGGAAGTTGTCAAAAATGAAACGGAATGCATAAAGATCTATATCCTAGGCATTAGTGAGCTGAAATGGACTGGTTTTGGCCATTTTGAATCAGACAAACATGGGATATACTACGCCAAGAATGACAAGTTGAAGAGGAATAGTGTGGCATTCATCATCACAAAGACTGTTTCAGTATCTATCCTGAAGTACAATGCTGTCAGTGATAGGATAACATCCATATGCCTACAAGAAAGCCCAATTAATATTACTATTATTCAAATTTATGCACCAACCACTAAAGCCAAGCACGAGGAAATAGAAGATTTTTACCAACTTCTGCAGTGTGAAATTGACCAAACATGCAATTTAGATGTGTTGATTATCACTGATGATTGGAATGCAAAAGTTGGAAACAAAGAAGAATAAACAGTAGTTGGAAAATATAGTCTTGGTGATAGAAATAACACTGCAGATCACATGATAGAATTTTGCAAGACCAATGACTTGTTCATTGCAAATACCTTTTTTTCAACAACACAAATGGCAGCTATACACATGGACTTCACCAAATGGAGTGCTTAGAAATCAGATCAGCAACATCTGTGGAAAGAGGAGATGAAGAAGCTCAATATCTTAAGGCAAAACAAGGCCAGCAGCTGACTATGGAACAGATCAGCAACTGCTCATAAGCAAGTTCAAGCTGAAGATAAGGAAAATTAAAATAAGTCCACAAGGGCCAAAATATGACTTCAATTATACCCATCCTGAATTTAGAAACCATTTAAAGAATAGATTTGATGCATTGAAAACCAATGACTGAAAACCAGAGGAATTGTGTGATGAATCAAGAACATCATCCATGAAGAAAGCAAAAGGTCATTAAAAAAGACAGGATAGGAAGAAAAGACCAAAATAGATGTGAAAAGAGACTCTGACACTTGCCCTTGAGCAGAGAGTACCTAAAGCAAATGGAAGAAATGACAAGATAAAAGAGGTGAACAGAAGATTTCAAAGAGCAGCTCAAGAAGACAAAGTCAATTATTATAATGAAATATGCAAAGACCTGGAGTTAGAAAACCAAAAGGGAAGAACACACTCGGCATTTCTCAAGCTAAAAGAACTGAAGAAAAAATTCAAGCCTTGAGTTGCAATATTGAAAGATTCTATGGGCAAAATACTGACTGATGCAGGAAACCTCAAAAGAAAATGGAAGGAATACACAGAGTCACTGTACCAAAAATAATTACTTGATATTCATTCATTTCAGGAGATGGCATATGATCAAGAAGCAAGGGTATTGAAGGAAGAAGTTGAAGCTGCCCTGAAGGAATTGGCAAAGAACAAGATTCCAGGGATTGACAGAATATCCATTGAGATGTTTCAACAAAACCCATGCTCTGCTGGAGGCACTCACTAGTCTATGCCAAGAAATTTGGAAGAAAGCTACCTGGCCAATTGACTGGAAAGTATCCATATTTTTACCCATTCTAAAGAAAGGTGATCTCACAGAATGTGAAAATTATCAAACAACATCATTAATATTACATGCAAATAAAATCTTGCTGAAGATAATTCAAAAATGGCTGCAGCAGCATATTGACAGAGAACTTCCAGAAATACAAGCTGGATTCATAAGAGGACATGGAATCAGGAATATCATTGCTGATGTCAGATGGATCTTGGCTGATAGTGAGAAATACCAGAAAGATGTTTTCTGTGTTTTATTGACCATGCAGTAACATTTGATTGTGTGGATCATAACAAGTTATGGATAACATTGAGAAGAGTAGGAATTCCAGAACACTTAATTGTGCTCATGAGGAACCTGTACATAGACCAGGAAGCTGTGGTTCAAACAGAACAAGGGGATACTGCATGATTTAAAGTCAGAAAGGGAGTGAGTCAGAGTTATACCCTTTTACCATACTTCAGTCTGTGTGCTGACCAAATAGTCCAAAAAGCTATATGAAGAAGGCTATATGAAGAAGAACGTGGTATCAGGATTGGAGGAAGACTCATTAACAACCTGCAATATGCAAATGACACAACTTTGCTTGCTGAAAGTGAAGATAACTTGAAGCACTTACTGATGAAGATTATAGTCTGCAGTATGGATTACATCTCACCATGGAGAAAATCTAAGTCCTCACAACTGAACCAATAAGCAGTATCATGATAAATGGAGAAAAGATTGAAGTTGTCAAAGATTTCATATTACTTGGTTACACAATCAACATCAATAGATGCAGCAGTCAAGACATCAGATGACGTGTTGCACTGGGCAAATCTGATGCAAAAGACCTGGTTCAAGTGCTGAAGAGCAAAGATGTCTCTTTGAAGACTAAGGTGCATCTAAGCCAAGCAATGGTATTTTCAATCTCCTCATACACATGTGAGAGCTGGACAATGAATAAAGAAGACCAGAGAAGAGTTGATGCTTTTGAGTTGTTGTGTTGGAGAAGAATACTGAAAGTACCATGGACTTCCTGTAGAGCGAACAAATTTGTAATAAAGAGGTGCAGCCAGAATGCTCCTTGGAAGTGAGAATGGCCAGACTTCGTCTCACCTACTTTGGTCCTTTGGTCAGAAGGGACCATTCCCTTGGGTAGGATATCATGCTTGGCAAAGTGGAGGGTCAATGCAAAATGGGAAGGCCCTCAACAAGACAGATTGACACAGTGACTGCAAAGATGGGTTTAGGTATAGCAAGTATTGTGAGGCTGGCACAGGACCAGGCAGTGTTTCCTTCTGTTGTACATAGAGTCGCTATGAGTCAGAGCCAACTTGACAGCACCTAACAACAACAACTCATGGTAACCAGAGGAGTCCATGGGTGGGACAAATGTTTAAGTACTAGACTGATAACTGAAAGACTGGTGGTTCAAACCTACACAGAAGCATCTTGGAAGAAATACCTGGTGATCTGGTTCTGAAAGGCCACAGCCTTGAAAACCCTATGGAGCACAGTTCTACTCTGTGATACATGAGTTGGAATCAACTCAATGAAAACTGATTATGCTGACCAGAGAAAATGCAGGGCAATGAATAATGTGATGAGCAATATCTTCAATAATATTCACATGATAGATATTTTGACTAGATATTATTTTCCCCCTCATAATATTTGTCACAAAATAGTGACAGCATCAAACTAAATCACAGTTTCATAAAAACAAATCTTCTAGGAGATAAAATTGAATGATGCTTGCTGTACATAGTCTGCATTTTTGGAATCCTCCAAGGACAGACTTCAGTGTCCAGTGAATGGAAGGGCTGCAATAGCCTTAAGGCCATCCTTCATAAGCACCAATTCCCTTAATCAAGCTTTTGGTAAAATATAACTTTTGAGGTTATATTCCCTGAAAGAAACACACAGGTATTTTATATTTTTGGATGAGTTCAGAGCCATATGCTTTAATAGTTAGCTGAAATGTAGGCAAGACTCACACTGTCCCATGAAAAAGCAAAAGCTTGAGAATGGCATGGCCTAAATAGAGAAACTCCCTACCTCTAATTTCAAAATATTATCAAGCAGAATCCACAGATGAAACTAAGAATGACACAGTTTGTCTTGACACTTAGTTTTAGGTCTATACCAGCATTCAGAAAAATGGTCAATTGAAAACCCAGAGAATTCTTACCATTCAGCACAGTCAAAACAATTTCTGCATTAATGCATCCAGTTAGTCTTTCAATAAATTATGTATCTCAGCATTTAACATAGTTAAAATAGGTATAAGAAGCTCCTTCAGACTATTCTACTCACCCATAAGATAATTGTGCTTACACAACAGAATATCCCAACATGCCCTCCAAAATAAAAGGAGTTACAAAGTTCATAACAAGGCAATTGAATCGGTTTCATTTTTGAATAGGATTATAAGATATAAGTCCTTCAAATGTTGGGAGATATCTACCTAAAATAAGGCCCTTGACTCTACATCTTTAATCTATAGTACTTCTTTTTGGGAATCATTAACTAGTAAGCAGATTTTTAATTTAAGTCCCCACTTAATTACTAGAGAGGGTTGAATAGTAGTCCAAAAAAGATATGTCCAAGTCTTAACCTCCAGTGAATATGAACTTATTTGGAAAAAATTGTCTTTGCAGGTGCAATTAAGTTAAAGATCTTGAGATGAGATCATCCTGGATTACCCTGTTGGGCCTTAAATTTAATATTTGTTATGATAGTGACAAAAGAAAAAAAAATGTATATACATCACAATCAATTGTATGGCACTTAATACTCTCTATCTATCTATATAATAAAACCAAAAATAAACTGATACCACTGTTATAGAGTCAATTCTGACCATAGCCACCTTCATAGGTTTTCCAAGGCTGTAGGTCTTTACAGAAGCAGACTGCCTTATCTGTCACGAAGCAGCTGTTGTGATGTTGTTATGTGCCGTTGAGTTGGACCTGACTCATAGTGACCCCTCCTTGGGTTTCTGAGGCAGTGTCACTATGGAAGTAGATTGCCCA
>NW_006922265.1:691067-735017 GCF_000298275.1 Orycteropus afer afer | reverse complement strand
AGTCTTCTGGTTAGCAGTCAAGTGCCTTAGGCACTATGCTACCAGAGCTCACCAAGTGGCTGGTGGGTTAAAACTACTGACCTTTTGGTTAGCAGGCGAATACCTTAATTACTGCACTCCCAAAGCTCATTATATATAGTCAATTCATAGAAACTTCCTGTGACAGAGTAGAACTGCAAGATAGGGTTTTCTAAGATGTAATCTTTATGGGAACAGATCAGCATGTCTCTGTCTGACAGAGCCTATGGATGGCCTCAAACCTCCAACCTTTCAGTTAGTAGCTGAATGATTCACCATTGCACCACCACCAAACCAACCAACTCACTGCCTTCTAGTCAATTGTGACTCATAGTGATCCTATTGGGTTTGCAAGGCAATAAATCTTTATCGAAGTAGATTGCCCCATCTTCCTTCTGTGGAGTGGCTGGTGGGTTTGGACAACCAACCTTCTGGTTAGCAGTCAAATGCCTTAGGCACTATGCCACCAAAGCTCCTTATGTCTATCTCTATCTCTATCTCTCTATCTCTATCTCTCTATCTCCACTTTTTTCACCTTAAATTCTACATTCATGATGCTTCCTCTGGCATAGGGAAAAGGCAAGGGAGTCAGGCAGAGGGGATACTGACCAAGTCAAGCACAACCAAAATGATGCTGCATCTGTCCTTCCAGCTTTCTTTCTCACATTGACAAAAGAAGTTATGGGGAGAAATTTATATTTCATTTCAAGTTAGTTAAATTAATCAATAAAAAAAGTCTTATTTCATCTTTTTTTGTCTTTTGTTTTTCTCCCATGCTCAAATATATAAAACATTTGGCAATTTTAACTATTCTTAAGTGTACAATTCAGTGACATATAATTGCCGCCATTATGTTGTGCAGCAATTACTACTCTCTATTTTTCCACTTGCCTATTCTAAGTATTTCATGAACAGCCTGGGCATAGTAAGCTACTCTTAGTTTGGGAATCCTACTGAAATCCAAGTTATCAGGAATGAGCCAGGGGCCAACTTTATAAGCAAGAGTTTCTAAGGATCCAATCTCAGGCCTTCCATATTAACTCTTTTCTACAACACCTCCACTAGAAATTGTTTACAACTTAATAAATGTATGTTGGGTACTGATTTTAACCATAGTTCATCTTATTCCCCTAAGTTTGTATTTATTTTTCATCCACATCTTGCCATTTTGAAATCTCAAACACTGAGGAATAAAGGAAGTTACACTGGAACCAGAAGGAGAAACAACTACTTCTGCTGTGGAGAGTAAAAGAAACAACATATGGTCACTTTCAACCATATGTATTTGTCATGTTTGTTTGGTTTTTAATGGGGAATAGGAATTTCTTCAATAATTGCCTCTGCCCTCACATGGCACAAGAGGACAATAGATTAAAAATCTTAGAGATTTGGGAAAGCATGCTTCGTTGAGGGAATGTTGGGAATTGTTGTGAGTTATATTTAGATTTCTGACATACAAAAACAGATTTTCTCAGGTCTTCCATTTGGCTGAATACATGACCTTAATTATTGTCTTAGGAATAAATGCAGCAAGGAATGGCAGAATTAAGACATAGCACTAGTCTACTTTGTTTAAATAAACAATTCTGCTAAACATGTATTCATTGCATTTTCTATTGAAAAATAATTTATTTTATTTCTGTTTTCTCACTCAAATATTAATTTTGATATCATAATGTAAAAAAGCAATGAGATAGACATTAGGAAAATATTGTGGCTTATTTACCTAAATTATACATTATAAAAAATGTTAGGGAATTAAAATAATCATTTTATTGATTAAAATGACTTTATGTTTTAGTTATTCTGTATATTTATTTAGTTGCTTAGCACTTATGGGCTTTTATGAAAGAGTGGGATATAAAATTTCTTAATAGGAACTAATGGAATTGCTGATGATAATATATGCCATTTACTTTCATGAGTTCCTTACCAACAAATGCCACAATGCTGTATAGCATAGATAATCAAATAAAAATTATATGTTTAATAGTTTTATTGCAATCCATGTTTTTGTCTTTGTTGTAAAGGTCTATTCAAGAAGTATATGTTAATTCATGTTTCACTTGTATTTCATTTCTACTCTGAAATTTTCAATGTCTATATGGAAAAGCTGTATGACTACTGATTAAGAGCACAGGCTTCAGACTCAGGCAGAGCTGGGTTTGAATTCCTACTTCACTTTTTATTTGTTATGGTCATTAGGTAAGTCACTTACCTTTCTGAGCTCTAGTCACATCTTCCATAAGATGAATTTGTAATAATACTGTTCCCATGGATTTGATAAGAGGATTAAATTAGGTAATAATTGTAAAACACTTAGTAGGGTACTTGGATAAAGACTTCATTGAATACTAGCTGTTGTGATGATGAAGAAGGGGGAGAAAAAAAAGTCGGAGGGAGAGGAGAAAATATATTGTGACTCTGGAAATAAATGCACTATAGAGTTAAAGAGTTGGGTAGGTGGACTACAGGAAGTAGAACTGACCTTAGTTGAGCTTCATAGTAGTTATATCAATAGTGGCAAGCAGTGATTCAAAATATGTGCCATACTTTAGTGTAGCCAATATCGATACCAAGGTTCTTGTTTTTTTTTTTAACTTAACCAAGGCAATTTAGGTATTGGGTACTAAGAAAGTAGTTCAGAGATTATATAGCACAGCATACTAATTTGAAGACAAGAAAACTAAATCGCAAAAGAATGGAGTGAACTGCTTAACAACACACAGATGGATACAGGTGAATTTTGGAATAATCCTAACACTTTGGATTCCCTCTGTATTTCCCTGCCCTTACATTTTGTATGGTTTCTTCTATTTTTTTCTTTCTTTGCACTATCAAATGGTTATTAAGTGTTATAAAAGATGTTGATAATACCCTTCAATAGACCTTGGGAGAGTCAACTAAGGCTTCCTATAAGACATGGTATCTAGATTCAAAACCTAAAAGATAGAGGTAGGTTATCCACACAGTGGTGAGCATATGATAGCAATAAGATGAAGTCAGAAGTAGTAGCGGAGAAGGGGCACTGTTTTTGAAAATGTTTCTCAAAATGGAAATAACTAAATATGGCTGGAGCATAATGCTTGAGGAGCAGAGCATGGAAAGATGAAACAAGATACAGATTCAGGGAATAGATCTAGAGGCTCTTGTGGCTGAATGGTGTGGTACTGCATCTTGAGAACACTGACAAGGAAATAAAGTTATTTTAAAGAAGTGACACAAGCAAGTTCGAATGAATGAAAGGTCATTCCAGAAGGTATTATAAAGAATAAATTAGAAAAATTGACAATCGAAGGAAGAAAACTACTTGATTCATACATTGTTAATTCTTGATATATTTAACTCATTAATTTATGTATTTTGCAGATATATATTAATCACTTCCTTATTGTGAGTATTGTTGCCATTCATCAAGGTGCATATTAAGTATAGGACCTTACCCTTGTACAGACACACATGGCAGAAGACTGTTGCTATAATATAGCCTAAAGGTCAGAGGAGAGACAGTAAGATCCCTTCATAGGTTCTTTTCTGTTTTTACCCTTTGCTTGATATTTTTGAAAAGTTCATCTTTACTGGCCTTTATGGAATTAAGCCAAGGTGGATCCCTTTATCTGTAATTGAATTTGAAGGCCTATGCTAGACAAACAGTTGAATGCAGGACTTTCCTAAAGACAAACTAGGAAATTCAAAGAAGGAAGAAATACTAAGCAGTGGCATCTAGGAAGTAGGACTGGACATGCTAAGGAAAAAAAAAAAAAATCCCAATGAAAAAATAATATTCAAAATCATCCAGGTCAAGTACCATGAATCTTATTTATGTCTTAAGAGATGTCATGCATATGGAATGAATCAATATTTGTAATGTGTCTAGAAGAATATCTGACCATATGTTCATTTAAAAAAGAGAAGAAGGGAGGCAAGAATAAAGAAGGAAGGAAGGTAGAAAATTAATACTAATTAGCAGAAAAAGGTCTGTCTTGAGGGATGCAACTTGATGTAGTGGGAAAGGAAAAATTTGACGTGGCTCATACACAGATTCTAATTTTAGCTTTCATGTTGACTAGTTCTATAGCTTTAACAAGTCACCTAAACAACTTAAGCCCCACTCTCTTGGTCTATGGAAACCAAAACCAAACCAAACCCACTGCCGTAGCATTGTATCCAACTCATAGCAACCCCTCCTTGGGTTTCTGAGGCAGTATCACTACGGAAGTAGATTGCCTAACATTCCTTCCAAGGAGTGGCTGGTTGATTTGAACTGCCACACTTCTGGTTAGCAGTCAAATGCCTTAGGCACTAGGACACCAGAGCTCCTGGTCTGTAGAAGAGGAATTAAAATATTTATTTCATATGACTGCTATATGGAGTTGAGATAAGATATGTAAAGTATGTTGAGTACAATAGTTACTTGAGTAAATCATGACCATAGATTTTATTGTTATTAATCATTAGCAATGTCCAGACACTATTCAAATCACTTTTTTTTTTTATTATTTGATCTTCTTAAGGGCCCTATGGAGTAGGTATTACTATTAATCTCAATTTCTAGATGGGGAAATCCAAGACCCAAAGAAATTAGTTAAATTTCCCTAGGAGATTAGTTAACCTGTCCAAAAGTCATACAGCTAGTAGGGGTGTAATTAGAATGCATGCCCAGGCAGTTTGACCCCAGAACTCCTAATGACAGTTTGAGGCTGTTCCCTGGGTGTGGTCAATATGAAGATATGGGTGGTGGGAAAGCAGTCTGTTTCTCAAACTTGCTTTGGAAGGAGATGAAGTTCTCAAAGCCCCAGAGACCCCACTGATAAAATTGAGATAAAAAATTACTTGAGGATTTTGTGAATTGAAGTGCTATAAGAATACATGTTCAAGTAAATACCCATCAAAGAGTAAGACCTCAATACACGTCCTCTCCCTTATCCTTCCAATCCTTTGTGAGTTGCTGCATTTTGCTGTTTGAGGGATCATTCAGTTGACTCACCAAACACTGCTTGAATAGCCACTAGATAGAAATGTACTGATGTGGCACAATGGGGTAAGAAATAAGAGGTAGTACTGCATCTAGGTGATCCTACAATGTGTAAAAAGTTTTGTTGTATTTGTGCCTTTTCAGTCTAATGATATTTATATTTTACTATGACTTAAGATGTGCTATTAACCTGACAGTTTCAGACCTAATGAAAAGCTGTAATAGAAGGCCCACTTCTGAGTTTGCAACCCCAACAAAACTGTGGGGAGAAATATATATGAAAATATATATTCTGTATATGCCCATGAACAGAGAAACCTGTAATGTGATTCGATAAGAAAGCAATATTTTCATTTTAAATACTCAGTGACAATTTGTGAAGGTTTTTGTTTTCCCCACTCAGAATGAGTTTTCATTTGATTATTTCCACAGCTGTACATATTTTATGCCAGCAGGTGCAACAGGAACTTCCAAATTGGTCACAATTAGAACCAGTGCAAATTGTGGGGGAGGGTGGAGGTTGGGAACAACAGCTATGATTCCCCAGAGTGGAGAGATGACAAAGCCCCATCTTAATCCCACTCCTCCTTGCTCACTCTAATCATAAGCCTTTCCCAAACACGTGGCTGGTTCAGCTGCATGCTCAAAACAAAGGCAGTCAAGAGGGACCTGAAGACAATAAGTACAGAAAGTGGATTGAGGGACTCCAAGTATATGTGCCCAGCATCTTTTCATAGGGAGGATTTTGTAGTTGCTGGGACACTAATAAAGGAGCTCTGGTGGTGCAGTGGTTAAAACATTCTACTGCTAACAAAAAGGTAGGTGGTTCAAACCCACCAGCAAATCCATGGGAGAAAGACAAGGCAGTCTGCTTCCATAAAGATTTTCAGCTTTGGAAACCCTATGGGGAAGTTCTACTCTATGCTATAGGGTCACTATGAGTCAAATCAATTTGATAGGCAGTGGGTTTGGATTTGTGGAGACACTGATGAAGGGTAAGGGGTCACAGAGCAGTGAGCACTGCAAGAGAAAGTGCCCTCTCCCACACCCTTAGCTCACTTCAAGGAGAGAAACTGGCTCTTCCATTCCTCATCATATCTCTAGTTTCTTGCAGCAAACTGAAAAGAAAGATGAAAAAGATTGTCTGGGCCTATACAAGCTCCACCACTAGAAATAAGAGTAGGCTTGCACAGTGGTCTGGTATAAGGCCTCAATACAACCTGGGACACCGCATGTCAACCGGTTAATCTTAGGCAAGTTGACACATCTCTTTAACCTTGTTTTCTGCTCTATGAAATGGATAATGATAATAATAATAATAGCCCCCCCCCCGGCGACAGAAACAAAATAACACAGATGATTCTGGCATATAATAAACATCTAATAGGTATTAACTATAATATTATGGGAACTCTGGTGGCGTAGTGTCTAAGGCTTTTGACTGGTAACCAGAAGGCTGGTGGTTCAAACCCACCAGCCACTCCTTGGAAGGAATATTGGGCGATCTGCTTCCATAGATATGTTGTTGTTGTTGTTATGTGCCGTCGAGTCAGCCCCGACTCATAGCGACCCCTCCTTGGGTTTCCGAGGCAGTATCACTACGGAAGTAGGATTGCCCAACCTTCCTTCCGAGGAGTGGCTGGTGGGTTTGAACCGTCAGCCGTCTGGTTAGCAGGCAAGTGTCTTAGCCACTATGCTACCAGAGCTCCCATAGATATACCACCTCGGAAACCCAAGGAAGGGTCACTATGAGTAGAATCAGCTCCACAGCAGTGAGTGTGGTTTTGGTTTGGTATCAATATTATAACAGGGATAATAACACCTACCCCATTATTAATATTATGATTAAGCAGTATGAAAATATTTCCAATAATTGTAATAAAATGTATTTAATACAATAATAGGGATACATAAAAGTTCTATTTATAGTAGCAGTCTGAACATTAAGATAGATGTTTAGAGGAGAAGACACATGCATTGGATCTGATAGATGTGTAGGGTTCACCAGAGGGTAACGTTATGTTCATGAAAAGATGGGAGAAGAGACTGTCTATCAAAATAGTTAACTTTGTGAGAGCACAGAGTATGAAATGTTGCTGCAGAGTCACGGAGCTGTCACTTGTGTGGTATGGCTTGAGCACAGGACCTGTAATGGCAAGGCAGGGCTACAGATGAGGCTGTGAGGGTGAACAAGCACCTGGGCATGAAGTGCAGAATAGAAGTGACAATAAGGATGTTGTTACTTGTCATCTAGTTGATTCAGATTAATAGTGAGCCAATGAAGAAGAGAACAAAATGTTGTCTGGATTTGTGACATCTTTACAATCATTGGTGCATTTGAGTCTGTGGCTGTCACCACTGTATTTTTTTAGTTTCTTCCAGGCTAAGGAGATCATCATCCAGCAGTATATTGATCAATATTCTTTTAATCTACAGGGTTTTCACTGGCTACTTTTCAGGAGTAGGTAGCCAGGCCTTTCTTCCTAGTCTATCTTAGTCTGGAAACTCTACTGAAAACTGTCCATCATGGGTGACCCTGCTGGTATTTGAAATACTGGTGATATAGCTTCCAGTATCATAGCAATATGCAAAACACCACAGTATAACAAACTGACAGATGGATGGTAGACAGTAAGTAAAATACCTCACATTTATGAATGTTCTGTACTTTAGATCATTTGCTTCTCTACTCTTTCATTTGGTCATTTTTTTCTAAGATTGCAATGGTAGATATTTTAAATCACATTTATAATTGGGAATATCATTAATGGAGAAGAACAGCATTGAATGAGTACACACTTCAAAGATAAATGTATACTTTCTTTGACCATGCCCTTCTCACTCAGCTCCCATCACAGTTACTGTCTTAGTCTGGGTTCTCTAGAGCAACAAAGCCAGTGACACATATATATTAATACATAAAGACACACTCACTTCAAGGAAATCATTCTTGCAATTTTGGGGGCTGGCAAGTCCCTAATTTGTGAAACCAGTGGCAGGATAGAGACTCCTGTTGGCTCATGAGGTTGCAGAGGCTGGCAAATCCAAAATCTGTAAATTCTGCAAGCTGGAGACTTCTGTAGGTTTATGTTCTAAGAATTAGAAGTCAGGCAATGAGAAAAACATGGTTGAGAGAGAGAGAGAAAGAGAAAGAGCTGTGCCAGAACATCTACTTATATTCCAGAGGTGGGCATGCTCCCAAGGAAATTTCCTTTTCAATTGATTGGATGGTCACATCTAATGAAATCATACATGATAATTATATTATGTCACATTATGGAAAGTGTTAAAAAGGAAAGATGTCACTTTGAAGTCTTTGGTGTCAGGTGGTATACCTGATCACAGTGATGGTATTTTCTTGTCTTTTTTTTTTTTTTTTTTAAACTTTTTATTGTAATTTGGATGAAAGTTTAGAGCACATATTGGCTTTCCATGTAGCAAACCCTATACATTTTGTTCTATAACATTGATTGCAATCCTCACAATGTAACAGCACTCTTCCCATTTCCTCCCTGTGTTTACCATTTCCATTTGTCCTTCTTTCCTATCCCTGCTTTCTGAGCTTTATTGCTGGGCCAGTGCTACCCTTTTGATCTTGTCTAATTGGTTGTTCAAAAGAGTGCGTACCTCCCTGGTGTTCACCTTATAGGACTGTCTATCATTTGGCTGCAAATTGAACCATGGGTGAGAGTTTAATTAGCCTGAAGAGTGTCTAAGAACCATAGTCTTAGAGATCTCTAGCAGACCAGTAAGTCTATTTTATTTTATTATGATTTTGAGTTTTGTTCCACATTTTTCTCCCACTCTATCCAGGACCTCTTATTGTTATCCCTTTCAGAAGAGTCAACAATAGGCAGGTAGCCAGGTACCATCTAGTCCTTCTGGTCTCAGGGTCATGAAGCTTGGGGTTCTCATCGTCCATCAGTCCTTCGGACCAATTGTTTCTTTGATTTTCTTCACTCTTATTTCCCCGGACAAGGACAGACCAATAGTTTCACCTTCGATGGCTGCTCACAAGCTTTTAAGACCTCATTTTCTACTCACCAAAGTAGGATGTAGAACATTGCCTTTGTGACCCATGTTATGACAATTGAACTTGGTGCCTCCCATGACTATGATCTTGAGCCTGCAGACCCAACAACTCATTCCTTCAAGATGTTTGGTTATGCCAAACTATGGTACATACACACAATGGAATACTATATAACACTAAACAATAGTGTAGAATCTGCAAAACACTGCATAATGTGAATGAACTTAGAGGATATTATACTGAGTGAAATAAGTCAATCACAGAAGGATAAATATTGTATTGGTCCATTATTGTAAAAAGTCAAAGGTTTATATATGGAAGGAAACTTTTTTTGTTGGTTAACAGGGTAGGGAAGAGAGGGGAGGAAACACTGCAAAAATAAGAAAATAATTAAAAAAAAGAAAACATGGTTGGTTACAGCTAAGAAGTTTTCATAACTTTGCCCCCTGTATGATCTACTATATTCATGGATATATTTACAGCATGTATAAATACATGTGTGAAAATATGCTCTGTCAAACCTATATATGTTCCTGGGAGCCAAGCCATGACATTTTCAATCACCTTATATGCTTATGAATGCTGGATAATGAATAAGGAAAAGAAAAGAAAAATGGATGCATTTGAATAATGATGAAGACCCACCCAGTGTAAATGAGTGGATTCTGACTCATAGCAACCCTCATTTGGTTTCCAATGCTTTAAATCTTTAGGGAATTAGATTGTCTCATCATCCTCCCATGGAGCACCTGGTGGATTTTTGAACTGCTAACCTTCTGGTTAGCAGCCAAATACCTTACGTACTACACCACAAGAGCTCATGGTAGAATTTTGCAAGACTGATCAGAAGGACGGTTGGGCAATCTACTTCCATAGTGAATCTGCCTCGGCAACCCAAGGAGGGGTCGCTAGAGTCGAGACTGACTCGATGGTACATAACAACAACAACGATAACTTATTCATTGTAAATACCTTTTTTCCAACAATATAAATGGCAGTTATACACGTGGACCTTGCCAGATGGAATACACAGGAATTAGATGGACTACATCTGTGGAAAGAGAAGCTCAATAACTTTAATCAATTCAAGGGTAGGAGCTGACTGTGGAACAGACCATCAATTGTGCATATGCAAGTTCAGGTTGAAGCAGAACAAAATGAAAACAAGTCCAAAAACAAAAACCAAGCCCACTGCCGTAGAGTTGTATCTGACTCATAACGACCACTCCGTGGGTTTCCAAGGTGCCATCACTACGGAAGTAGATTCCCCAACCTTCCTTCTGAGTCCAAGAGAGCCAAAATATGACCTTGATTGCATCCCACTTGAATTTAGAGACTATCTAAAGAATAGATTTGATGCATTGAACACCAGTGACCGAGGGCAAGATGAGTGGTGGGAAAACATCAAGAACGTGATACATGGAGACTACCAGAGGTCATTATAAAAGACAGGAAAGGAAGAAAAGACCAAAATGGATGTCAGAAGAGATGCTGAAACTTGTTCTTGAACGGAGAGTAGCTGAAGCAAATACAAGAAATGACAAATTAAAAGACCTGAACAGAAGATTTCAAAGGGCAGCTTGAAAAGACAAAGTATTATAATGAAATGTGCAAAGACCTGGAGTTAGAAAACCAGAAATGAAGAACAAGCTTGGCATTTCTCAAGCTGAAATAACTGAAGAAAAATGTCATGTCTGAAGTAACAATATTGAAGGATTCTCTGGGCAAAATATTGAATGATGCAGGAAGCATCAAAAGCAGATGGAAGGAATATACAGAATCACTGTACCAAAAAGAATTAGTTGATGTTCAACTATTTCAGGAGGTAGCATATGATCCAGAACCAATGGTACTGAAAGAAAAAATCAAAGCTGCACTGGAGGAATGGGTGAAAAACAAGGTTCCAAGAATTGACAGAATACCCACTGAGATGTTTCAACAAATGGATGAAACACTGGAAGTGCTAACTCATCTATGCCCAGAACTTGGGAAAACAAGTGCCTGGCCACCTGACTGGAAGAGATCGATATTTGTGCTCATTCCAAAGAAAGATGATCCAATGGAATGTGGAAATTATCAAATAGTATCATTAATATCACACGGAAGTAAAATTTTGCTGAAGATAATTCAAAAATGGTTGCAGCAGTATATTGATAAGGAACTTCCAGAAATGCAAGCTGGATTCAGAAGGCGACGTGGAATGAGGGATATCATTGTCAATATCAGATCATCTTCACTGAAAGCAGAGAATACCAGAAATACATTTAACTGTGTTTTATTGCTATGCAAAGGCATTTGACTATGTGGATTGTAACAAATTCTGGACAGAATTGAGAAGAATGGGAATCCCAAAATACATAATTTGTACTCATGAGAACAGAGGGATACTGCATGGTTTAAAATTGGGAATGTATGCCCTGATGGAAGTACTATGACATGACTTGCAATTGACAAGGGGGTTGTTTACATAAAGACCAATGCCACAAAGTTGCAGGGGACCTCAAGAAGAGCCTGAAATGAAACATGTCCTTGGGACCCAGGGTCTCTGCACTGAGAATCTTTTAGACATGAAAAAGCTACCACACTGGAGATAGTACAAGACTTCAAGAAATTGTGGCAACCACAGCAGAGCCCAGCAGCAGAGAAACAGCGACAGTAGCAGGAGCTGCGGGAACCAGGAGAATAGTACTAGGTGGCTGCAATGGATTTGCTGGCCCAAGGAGTAAGAGACAGCTCCTTCAGGCAGGAAGCTTGATGGTGGAATTATGTGCCTCCAAGCACTTGTTGGTAGAGCTAACGAGCTATAACACTTGTTCAGGTAGTTTGGAAGTCAAGAGCAGGTGGAGAAAAGGACTTGTGATTGGTATGGCTGAGAGGGCCAAGGGCCACCTGCCTGAGAGCATGGCTGAGAAAAAGTTGAGAGCTGTCTTAGGTGGAAGTTGTCTGGACCAAAGAACTATGTTCTGTCTTCTGAGTAGTATCCTATTGTCCTATTACTTCCCTAACAGACCACGTAATTGTGAGTATGGTCTGTGAGTTCTGTGTGGTCATTGCTACAAATTATTAGACCCAACAGAGAAGTAAAGAGTGCCATGGGAAGGATGGCTCCTGCAAGAAATGGTGAAAAATTGGAGAGTGGAGGTATATCTGACCTCTACCTCATAGGAATCAGCTTTACATTGATCCTGATTCTCATCTCTCCTCCTGGATGTACATGATGTCTGACACTACTGGATCATAGGTGCCAGGGAGCTGAACTCCTACATCTGCTAATTTATTGGTGCTGATGTTGGTTCTTGGAAACAAAGGAGGAGTCCTAAGAAGAAAGGACCCTGACCCAGGAAGAGTTTCTGGCCTGCTAATGCTGTACTTGAAAGGGGCTAATGAAACTGTTTGCACAGATGTTCACAAAAAGCCAGGTAACTAGTTAACTGCTGCTGTAGGAAGGAACTGGTACTGATAAGGTGAAGACAGGCACCTATGGTGGCATGCTCAGCAGCAAGCAGCCCACAGGAATGGGAAATATAAGTCCCTTTTTCCTCCTTCAGCTTTGCAGTCTCACTGCCATTGAGTTGGTTCCAACTCATAGCCACCCCTCCTGGGGTTTCCAAGGTGGTATCTGTACAGAAGTAGATTGCCCAGTCTTCTTTCCAAGGAGTGGCTGGCAGATTTAAACTGCCAGCCTTCTGATTAGCAGTCAAATGTCTTAGACACTACACCACCAGAGCTCCCATGAAATAAAAATTAAGAGAGATAGCATTGGATCTAAAAATAAATAAATAAATAAATAAACAAACTCCATTTGGCAAAATACTAATAAGCCATTTGCCATTTAGGGGATGAGAACATATTAATACAGTGTTTTCTTTTTGGATGATGAAGAAATTCACTTATTTCTACTTAAAAGTAGGTTTAACTCAAATGATTTTATTTATTTGAAACTTTTCAAACACTGAAGTGGAAAAATGGGACCTAGAATGAAAGAATCTCTTAAACATGGATGGTTAGCTTCTTCCTTGCCAAATGCTTTTCAGGATATCAGAACTAAACAGGGAGCTGCTGACACAGCAGGAGAGAATGGCTTCCAGAATGCTGCTCCAAGTGTCACAAAGTAGAGTACAGAGTGATGGGTTTGGAGCTGAGAGGAAGTCATTTTTTAAGAAAATTTCATTTATATTTTAGTTGTGAAAAATACTGCAGCATAACATACACCAATTCATCAGTTTCTACATGTATAACTCAGTGACATCGATTGCATTCTTCAAGTTGTGCAACCATTCTCATCCTTTCTTTTCCAAATTCTTCCTCCTCTAGTAACAAACTCTTTGCCCTCTAAGCATTCTCTCTAACATTTGAGTTACTGTGGTCAATTTGATCATATATAGATATTTCTTTAAAAGAGCACAGTGCTTAAGCCAGACTTTTTTACTAATTAAGGTAAAGTGTTGTTTGATTTAAATACGATTTCAGGGGATATTTTTGGTGTAAGGGCCTAAAGATGATCTCAGGGTTATAGTTTTGGGGTTTCATCCAGCTTCCATGGTGCTAGGAAATTTGGCTTCCATAAGAATTTGAAATTTAAGTCATTTCAAAACTAGCCAAGAGGTGTTATGAAAAAAGGATTATATGCACTAAGATTATTATTTGCTTGATACGTATTTCTTTGTGTTGAGTGAACACCTATTTTGCTTAGATGACTCTTTCACTCCGATTCATAATACATGTTCTAGAGATGCTAACAGATTCTTTACTGTGGAATTCACATGAATGTGGGCAAATGAGAAATTTCTTAGCGCTACCCTGCATCCATGGCCGTTTTCATAACAAACATTTCCCTCTCCTTTGATAAATTACATTGAACAGTACCAATCTGGTGGTTGTGTTATGTAAAAAGGGGGAGGAAGTAACAAAGCTTTGGAGACAAAATATCTTTCTACCACATCGTTGTTGTTATGTCCCATCGAGTCAGACCCAACTCATAGCCACCCCTCCTCGGGTTTCCGAGGCAGTATCACTGTGGAAGTAGATTGTCCATCCTTCCTTCCGAGGAGTGTCTGGTGGGTTTGAACTGCCAGCCTTCTGGTTAGCAGTCAAGTGCCTTAGGCACTATGCTACCAGAGCTCCTGTACCACATTGTAGAAACCAGGTATTCTATCTTGTAGTTGGACCCAGAGACCCAATCTGACAGTTCTCTTATGTTTTGTGTTCCTGGGGTAGGGGAGGTAATTGTTACTGCTAAAGTGATGGGGTTATACTATCTCTTGCAAGGGATAAAAATAATCTAATAAATTAATCTCACAGTATATTATAGTGAATAATGTACATATGTGTGTATGATTCTGGTGATTCCCAAATAATCTGTTATGCAGACGAGGAAAAAGAGATTTTTAGAGAGTTTATGTGACCTAGGAATGATTATCCCTTGGAAGAAAAATTGGACAATCTACTTCGTTAGAGATACCACCTCGGAAACCCAAGGAGGGGTCGCTATGAGTCTAATGGACTCGATGGCAGTGAGTTTGAAGAGTAAGTATATGTATAGCATCTGAATGAGATGTAGAGTGAAATAGTAAAATGAGAATGCATTTGGAGTCAGGCTCCCCCATTTGTGAATTGTGGTTTACCACTTTAGAAACCTAAACTACATTACAATCACCTAAGATTCTTATTTATTTATTTTTTCCCATCTAAAATAAGACATAATAATGTGTCCCTTTTAGGATTACTATCAACTTCAAATGATACATGCCATTTAAAATTTCTAGTACCTGGCGCAAAGAAAGGAGCTCTGGTGGCATAGTGCCTAAGACATTTGACTGCTAACCAGAAGGTTGGCAGTTCAAACCCACCAGCCACTCCATGGCAGGAAGACTTGGCAATCTACTTCTGTAAAGATTTTCCACCTCAGAAACCCAAAGGGGGTCACTATGAGTTGGAATCAATTCAATGGCAGTGAGGTGTTCTTTTTCTTTCTTTTTTTTTTTTTTTTTTTAACAGGGCACAAAGAAAGTAGCTGTTGTGGCTGCTATTATATTTACTATTATAACTTTGTTGTTAAGATGATGACAAAGGCAATGATGATGGCTTCCTTAGCTAAAACTAGAACTCAGGATTTTTGTCTTTAGACATTTTACTGCCCATGAAGATGCTATTTCTCTTACCACACCTAATCCACAATCATCTGTTTCTCTCAACCATCAGGCAAAAAAGTGGAGTTTATTTTTATATATTTTTAAATATGATCAAAATTGACTGTTCGTAGCAATTATAACATTTGGATCAACAAAACCGTCAAGTAAGTATTAATATGGCTAAAGAAAGACTGAAGGATAACTAGCTACAATGAATTATACACACACACACACACACACACACACATATATATATATATATGAAGAAAGAAAGGAAAACCAAAATATCTTTTTATGCTTGCAAGATAAGCTGAGAAAACCCTCTTAACAACAATGCCCAATCCTACAGGCAGGCTTAGCACATCAATGTGTGTAATTGAAAGAAGTGCTGACAAGGAAAACCAGAAGGTGTGCAAGCTTTAGTATTCAGTTTGTGACTGCTAAAGACAAAACAAAACCTGAAAAGTACAGAAAAAAAATGCGAGTAGTTCTTTAGAGGCATCAAGGAAATTAACTTCACAGGTAAGGAAAGAATGTACAGAAACAGCTCAGGAAGGGAAACCCTGCTTCTTTTTAGGGGTCTTGACTGATTATGAATTGCTAAGAACTTTTTCCCAAATAAAACTAGAAGTCAAGTCAGTCATACTGCAGACAGCTCACATTAGTAATTACCTCTCTTACAGGAATAACTTCTTAATGCCAAAACAGTCACTTTCTATTTGCTCATTAGAACATTCAGGAATTTTTGTATGTTGTTTTAGTTTTTTAGAAGTTGAAATGATACAATACTGTTCAAATGTTTGTATATACAATTGGGGCTACAATTCATGAAATATTAATAAGGAGCTCTGGTAGCACAGTGCCTAAGGCATCTGACTGCTAACTAGAAGGTTTGTGGTTCAAACTCACCAACTCTCTGTGGAAGCAAGACTGGGCAATCTACTTCTGTAAAGTAGTAAAGCCTTGGAAACCCAATGGGAGTCACTATGAGTTGGAATTGACTTGATGGCAGTGTTCTGTTTTTTTTGTTGTTGTTGTTTTGTTTTTTGAGTAATAATAATAGCTGCCATTGGTTAAATACCAGGATGTGTCAGGATTCCTGGGATATTCTGCACACATATTCTCCAATGCTTAGAATAAATCATGTAGGCAGTAGTAACCTTATTTTATAGATAAGGATTTTTAAGCCTGGGTTTTAAGGAACTTGTCTAAAGTTAAGTAACTACTAAATACAATGTTGCTGTTGTTGTTGTTGTTAGGTGCTGTCCAGTTGGTCTGACTCATAGCGACCCCTATATACAACACAAGGGAAAACTGCCTGGTCCTGAGCTACCTTCACAGTTGTTACTGTGTGTTTGAGCCCATTGTTGCAGCCACTGCCAATTCATCTTGTTGAGGGTCTTCCTCTTTTTTGCTAAACCTCTCCTTTACCAAGGAGATGTCCTTTTTCAGGGACTGGTCTCTCCTGATAACATTTCCAATATACGTGAGACAAAGTCTAGCTATCCTTGCTTCTAAGGAACATTCTGATGATAGTTCTTCCAAGATAGATTTGTTCGTTCTTCTGGCAGTTCATGGTATATCAAACACTGTAATTCAAAGTCATCAATTCTTTGGTCTTCCTTATTCATTGCCCAGCTTTCACAGGCATATGAAGCTGTTGAATATACTATGGGGTGGGTCAGGCACACCCTAGTCTTCAGAGTGACATCTTTACTCCTTAAAACTTTAAAAAGGTCTTTTGCTGTCAATTTACCCAATGTGATAAGTCAGTTTGATTTCTTGACTGTGGTTTCCATGGGCATAGACTGTGCATAGATAAAATAGGTAGGATTCAAACTTGTGTTTCTAATTCCAAATCCTGTATTTGTTACATTCTACCTATTAGCCATAAGCACATAATGCCCCCAATCTAGTAAAAGCAAATCCAATAATACATTTATGTCATGATGAAGGATTTTTAAGGTCTATTTTTCTCCCCTCAAAAATAAGTCATTTCCATGAAAATTCTTGCTCTGTTATTTACTCACTTTTTTTTTTTTTTTTTTTGCCCTTAAGTATAGCTTGAGTGCTGCAATTGCTATCTTGAAGGATTATAGTGGACATTAAATGCAAAAAGGTCTGCAGATGCCTTTACCATGTGTCCTTTTGTTTATTCATTCATCCCGTTAACAAGCTGTCAGTGAATATCTGTGAAGAACCAGATGCTGTTCCAGGTGCATACTGAATGGTTAATAAATGTCCTTTTCCTCTGTACTTTTCTCTCAGAAAATAATCATGGATGGTCAAGGATTCCATCATAAGATTAAGGTCATAATACTGAGTTTGATGCTAAAGTCCCAAAATTCAAGATCAAACAAAGAGGAATTTTGATGAGCAAAGTTTTTATGAACATGAGAGTAGTTCTTTGAAAGTTCTTCCCTTCACTAAGCAAAGGTCTATTAATTTGGACTGTGTGTAAGGAAGTTTAATAATACTGATAAAAAGTGAATGTGATAGAAAAGACCAGGGCATTGTTCAGCCAAGCTGAAAATGAATGCATAGATTGTAGCAACAATCTGTGGTTAAAGATCAATCACATAAAAGCATTTTGAACATTTCCACTGGTTTAATGTTGAGATAAAAATGTTCTTTCTAATGAATATTCAGCCTTCATGTCTGCCATGGTGCTGCATCTTAAGTGTTTAATGTCACATTCGTCACTAGTTTATAAATATATGGCAGCATTTCTCTTTTGGCCATTTGAACACAAGCAAAAGCTAAGATGAAAAATTCAAGCCTATAACATACTGGATACATAGCAGAACATTCTCTTATACTTGATTCCTCTAAAGTCAAATCTTTAAAGAAAGTAGATTTTGAGGAACAAAATTCCTCAAATAAAAATGATCACTTATATAATCATAAAGGCGAGAAGGCATGTTTGAAACCATCTGTTCCAACACTTCTGTGTCATAAGTGAGAAATCTCTGACCAGAGAGGAAATGTGACTTCTAGACACATAGCTAGATTTACATCAGATGGGTTACCCCTACCAGAATTATACTTGACAATTTTGGTGGCAAGAGTGAAGAAAATAAAATACAGACATGCTAATGGAGTATGTGAGGAGCAGAAGAAAACGGGGAAAGAAGGGGAAGACACAACCTTGAACGTTCATCCAACTCACCATTGCAGTGCCTATCTCTGGTTTTCCAGTGAGAAAACTCCAAAAAATTGCTTCACTTTATATATAAACTCAGTCTCTCTTTCAACTCCATATGCCTGACTCTTACCCTGTTAATTGTCCCTGGACAGTCTGACTGACAAAGATATACTTCCTCTCATATTTCTCCAGAACTCTGAGATTAAAATTCAATGAGTGTTTCTAATGCTGTTCTGTTTAGAGTTTTGTGAGATGATTCACAGACACTGGCATTTTTACACCCACCAGACTAGCCTAAAGGTGGCTTGGACCACAGAAACCTTGATAATAGGCAAGTAACTGTTACTACAATGTCAACTATGGGACAGTAGCACATTAAAGATCTAGATATATTTTGCCCAGATCCACCAACCCCAAGGCCAATGAACACCCAAATTCCATCCCTCCAATGCAACTTTTGTTCATCCCTAAAAGCTTACACATGTCTGCTTCTCTTTATCCACAATATTTTTGTCCATTTAAGTGGTCTATATTTTGCTTTGTACTGATCCACAATCAGAGCTTAGAGCATTAACTTGTTTCCACAAGAAATCCATGTATACCAAACACTCTGTGAAGTTAATAGATTTTCCAAAGTTCGAGGAAGTCTTGGGGAAAAGTTATATCCTCTACTTAATCATTACTACTTCTTGTTGCCTCCTTCCCTTTTTGGCCCACACTTATTCCTTCTTCCTGCATTTCCTCTGGATTACATCTCCTTTCTCTCCAGTTTACAGGGGAATTCTGCTTTCCTCTGTTCTTACTCCCAAACTTGTAAACTGAAATTCATTAAGGGGCTCAACAGAAAGAAACAAAACAAGTCATCCAGTCATTACAACTGATACTTCTGAAACTGGGTAGTTATGTAAAATGAAATTTCAGGCATCCATTTGAACAACAAAAAAGGCAGGCTACCACGCCTCTGTACACTTTCATCTTTGGGTAGCTAATTTCTGTTTGGTGAGGAGTGTTCACCTCAGTTAGTCTCTGGAGAGGAGAAGGCTAGGGCGGAATATTCATTACTGTCCTGATCTCCTAAAAATGGGAGTAGGCATACTGAGACCAAAAGAAGGAAATAATAATCCAGCCAGCCATATGTCTCTTTGGACAAAAGGACACAGACAGTTAAGAGACAACAGACTCCAGAAAATGTCAACCTTGTAAATCATGCTCCTGAAACTGTGTTAGACAACCTTATGCAATGGCTCTATAGTATTCAAGGCATCCAAACCCAAATGGCAAAAGTTTGTGTTTGTGGTATTAGTGTCTGAGGCATGTCACTAAGGATATTTGTATAGACCCCTATGTCCATATGTCAGGTGTATTGCATCCCCTATATTGGCTTCATCTTTTACTGCTTAAGGACTGCCCTCTAATTCTATCTCCCTAGTATACACTTTCATCAGATCCAGTCTGAGTAGCCAGTTCCTCTACTTTTCTTGCCACTTTACATTCACTTGGTCATGTTTTATCTTTTTCCTCTGATGGTACAAGAGGAATGTGAGTGAACTCATAGAACAGACATTTGGATCCATACCTATGTTCCCTTTTAACTCACCCCTCTATTACTGTGTGACCCTGTTGTGTGTCTTAAAGAGCTTGATATTTGGGAATAACACCAAAGAGCTCTGGTGGTATGGTGGTTAAGGCATTTCATTGCTAAACAAAAGAATGATATCTAGCTGCTAATCAAAAACTCACCATTTTGAACCCACTAGCTGCTCCACAGGAGAAAGATGAGGCAGTCTGCTTCCATAATGATTTACAGCCTTGGAAACCCTATGGGGAAGTTCTACTGTGTCCGTAGAGTTGCTACAAGTTGGAATCAATTTGATGGCATTGGGTTTAGTTTTTTTGGTTTGGGAATACTACCCATGCAGCAGTACCTGGTACATCTCTCAGGTGAGAATAAGGAGGAGTGGATACATGACCAACAGAACCTACCTGTAAACTATGTTTTTAGGTGATAAATATTAGAATGAACAGGTGATCAGCATCAAGAATATTTAGCAAAAAGGAATGTGTAGGTGGATTAGCACCTGTAAGCTCTTAAACAACCAACCCCGCTGCCATAGAGTTGACAGGGTAGAACCGCCCCATAGGTTTCCCAAAGCTATAAATCTTTATGTTAGCCAACTGCCACATATTTTCCCATGGAATGGCTGATGGGTTCAAACTTCCAACCTTTTGCTTAACATCTGGACACTTTAACCACTGTGCCACCAGAGCTCCCTTTTTAAGTAATAAAAAGGCAAAAACAGAACAAAACAAATACACTGCCAACAAGTCAATTCTGACCCATAGTGTCCCTATAGGACAGAGTAGAATTGCCCCATAGGGTTTCCAAGGCTGTAAATCTTTAAGAAAGCATACTGCCTTATCTTTCTCCCATGGAGAGGCTGGTGGGTTCCAACTGTCATAACTTTTTGGTTAGCAGCTGAGCACTTTAAACAGTGCACTGCCAGGGCCTCTCAACAAACAGGAGGACAAAAAAGAGTGAGGGCACTGTAAATAGCCCTACCCCATCTCAATTCTTGGCTTCATAAGCATGTCTGAAACTGCTTTAGAAAACCCTGCCTTGGCCTGATGGAGGGTGCCTTTCAGGACATCAAGGCATGGTTTTGGTTCCTCTCTGAGTTAGGTATCTCCTGAAGTTAGAGGAATGGCAGTTTAACATGTGAAAGAAAAACTGAAAATACACAAAGTATAGTATTTAGTTTGTATGATTATTTTCAAAGATTCATGAGCTGTGAAGCAGCTTGGTAAGTTCCTGGAGAGAATACCTGGATCTGTGTTACAGAAGGAAACACACAGAGGGGACAATATCAATTGCTGAGAAAAGGGTCAGGTCATGAGGCCCTTGTGTACCATGGTAAGGAACTTGAATAGCATCATAGATCAATGCAGATTAATAAAGGTTTGTGATCAAGTGATTCATATGATTAGATGTGCATTTCACAAAGACTAGTGAGGGCAAAATAGACCATAGTTTGCAAGGAAGAGGGACATTTGGAGATGAGGAGGATTTTGGAGTAATATAAGAAAGAAAAAATGAAGAAATGAACTAAAAGTGAGGCAGTGAGTCTAGTGAGAAGGGGATTAACTCTCTTTAGGGTGTTAACATAGGAGCTCTGGTAGATAGTGGATAAGGCATTTGGCTGCTAACCAGAAGGTCAGTGGTTCAAACCCACCAGCTGTCTGTGGGAGGAAGGTGAAGCAATCTACCTCCATAAAGCTTTACAGCCTTGGAAACACAATGGGGGTCACTATGAGTTGGATTCCACTCAGTGCCAGTGGATTTAGGGTGTCAATGAGGAGCCATAGTAACTCAAAGTTAAGAATTGAGCTCTGAACCAAAAGATGGTGGATCAAATCCACTCAGTAGTTCCACAGGAGAAAGACATGGGACCTGCTCTCATAAAGATTACAACCATAAAAAGCCTTTATGGCTGTTCTACTTTGTCACAGAGGGTCACTATAAGTCTTAGTTGACCTGACAACAAACAACAGGAAGCTAAGTGAATGACATTTGATTAAGTTTGGTTTCAAAACCTACTGCCATCGAGTAGATTCCAACTCATAGTGACCCTATCGGACAGAGTAGAATTGCCATAAGGTTTCCAAGGCTAAATATCTTTAGAGGCAGACTGCCTCATGTTTCTCCTACAGTGCGGCTTGTGGGTTTGAACTGCCAATTTTTTGGTTGGCAACAAAATGCCTTAACCACTGCACCACCAAATTTCCTTGAAGTATGGTTTATAAGATGAGAAAAAGGAAAAAGAGACAGATCCAGAATCTTCAGGCTTGGAAATATATCAGCCTGTAGTAACAGTTATTAGAGGACTGGACCAGGAGCAGCAAAAACTTAGCAGCCCAAGCATCCCAGTGTGCATGTGTCACCCATCCGTTCACACTGTTGGGAAGCAGTGGAAATGAGAATGGAGGGTCCCGGATTTTGAGATCCTTTTGATTAGCAGGGTCACTAATACATCAAAGAGAAGGAGTCCAAACTGGTTTATACTGGTTTAACACCTGCTGAGAATTTTCATTTCAAATGTAGATACTGAATCAGAATCTACATTTTAACAAGATCCCCAGCTGATTCTTATTTATCTAGGACTCTGTAAGGATGACCTAAGGTGTTCTGGTACCTCAATGGTTAAAGCTTTCAGCTGCTAACCAAAAGGTCGGAGGTTTGAACTCACCAGATTCTCTGTGGGAGAAAGATGAGGCAGTCTGCTTCTGTAAAGATTTACAGCCCTGGAAATAATGTGGGGTAGTTCTACTCTGTCCCATGGGGTCACTACAAGTTAGAATCAACTCAATGGCAGTGGGCTTTTGGTTTTCACAAGAATCACCTGAGGGTCTTGTTAAACTGTAGACTGATTCAGTGTATCTGGGGTGGATATGCAAATCCTCAGCAGGGTGTCAAATGAGAATGAACCAGTTTGAAGCCCTAACCAAGAAGCAAGCTAGCAATCAATTATTTCAGTAAGTGTCTATTTTGAATGTGATTTGTAAAGTTTTAATTTTGGGCATGAAAATGAGGAGATACAAAAGGCTTGAGATTGCCATAATCATCTTCATGTTTTATTGAAAACATCCATTCAAATCAGTATAGTAACAAAGGTGATCTTGCTCAAATTCAATTCATTCATTTTATCTTTGAAAAATGTTTCCATTCTTCCTCTCTTCTGTCCTCTACTTTTTGCATTAATTGACATGGAAGAATTGAGACCTTTTTCATTAAACTAATGCAGTGACATCACTAGCGTTAGTTTTGTCCAGTATGGTAATTCATGATGTCATACCCCTCATGGACCTCTTTCTATACCAGATCATACAGAATTTTTAGAAATGTTTATTACCAATTTTAATCATAGAATAATGTGATAAATAAAGCTGTAAATTGTTTAAATGTAATATGTCTTAGATTATATCAATACTAACAACAAAATTATTTTGTAAAATCATTCTACATTGAATTACAACATTATTAGTTACTACATTGTTAGAACTGAGTGGAAGGAAGTCTTTTAAAATTCTTCTCCTTCTTTTCTTTTAATTACTACTTAATTACAAAAAAAGTTATTGATATAGTTTCACAAATACTAATTACCCCAATATCATAGCTAAAACTCCAGAAACCTTGACAAAATCAGCAAATATAAAAATAATGATAGCAAAAAAACAACAGTGCATGCTTATAGCATGTGCTGATGAATCCAGGTGATTTGAAGTATCTTTGTAATGAGTACAGCTCTGACCAGAGCACATTAGAAAGTTCAAAACTAAATTAGCATGGACTTTTAGTCTTGCAGGTATATTGATACATGTAAGCTGAGCTTATGATTTTTTTTTTTGCTGTTATAATTAACTACAGGATTTTTTTATAAAAAATAATAAATTTCTGCTGAACGACTGCACAAAAATTTTATAGCCTGTTATTTTCATGTCATCCCCTCTGACAGTGTCATCTGGTGTCATCCAAACCCTCTGCACCCCGCTAGTGATGCCACTGGTGGCCAGAACAGTGATAATGTGAATTCAGAGTTTATTCAGGTGACAGTGGGAATTCAGGGTATCTTCCCTATACATTCCTAAATAAGTCATTATATTCCTAGATACTGGTATCTTCCCTTTCACTAACTTTCCACAGCCAGTCAGTCACTGAATATTATGACTTCTTCTTTCTAAGTATAAACATGAAAGAGACCTGGTGGTGTAGTGATTAAGAGCTCAGCTGCTAACTGAAAGGCTGTTAGTTCAAACCCCCCAGCCCCTCCATGAGCCAAATATGTGGCTTTCTGTTTCCATAGAGATTATAGTCTTGGAAACCCTATAGGGCAATTCTACACTGTCCTGTAAGGTTGCTATGAGTCAGAATCAACTCAACAACATGGGTTTTATGGTAAATATGAGTATGGGTCTGGGAACCAAGTAGATCTTTGTGAATTGAATTTCACTTTGTAGTGTAGCCTCTGTAATCAAACTGCCTGAGTTTGAATCCTGGTTCTATTTTTCAGTTATTGAGTGAGATTGGAACAGTAATATAAAAATGGAAAGTTTTGGTTTTCTTACCTTTTAAAAGAAGATGGAAATACTAATCTCTTCCTCATAAGTTGTTAGGAATATTAAATGGATATTAATATGAGATTTGTAAGTCACTTAAAATAGTGTCAATTATATTAATATAATTATATTTTGGGTTTTTTTTTTTTTTGTTTTATTAGTGTATTATTATGGCCACTATCTAGGATTGAAATTGTAGTAATTAATCTTATATATAGAATGAGAGTCAATAATGCCCATTTCCCAGATTTTTGTAATGTACATGAAATATATGGAATATTAATCAAGGAAAATTGGAAGTTGTGAAAAATGAAATGAAATACATTATGATCAATATCCTAGGCATAAGTGAGCTGAAATGAACTGGTATGGGCCATTTTGAATCAGACAATCATGTGGCCTACTATGCCAGGAATGAAAAATTAAAGAAGAATGGTATCACATTCATTTTCAAGAAAAACATTTCAAGATCTATCCTGAAGTGCCTAAGGCATTTGACTGCTAACAAGAAATCTGGCAGTTCAAACCCACCAGCCACTCCTCAGAAGGAAGATTGGGCAATACACTTCCATAGAGATACCATCTTGGAAATCCAAGGAGGGGTGTCTATGAGTCAAATGGATTCAGTGGCAGTGAGTTTGGTTTGGTTTGGTTCTCCTGAAGTACAGTGCTGTCAGTGATAAGATAATATCCATACACTGACAAGAAAGACCAGTTAATACAACTACTATTCAAATTTATACACCAACTGCTAAAGCCAAAGATGAAGAAATTCAAGATTTTCACCAACTTCTGCAGTCTGAAATTGACCAAACATGCAATCAAGACATATTGATAATAATTCATGATTGAAATGCAAAGGTTAGAAACAAAGAAGCATTGGCAGTTGGAAAATATGATGTGTGGGTAATAGAAATGATACCAGAGATTGCATGAAAGAATTTTGCAAGACTAATAACTTACTCATTACAAATACCTTTTTTAAACAACATACGCAGCGAGTTTACACGTGGATCTTACCAGATGGAATACACAGGAATCAAATTGACTACATCTGTGCAAAGTGATGATGGAAAAGCTAAATATCATCAGTCAGAACAAGCCAGGGGCCAACTATGAAACAAATTATCAATTGCTCATAGGCATGTTTTAGTTGAGCAGAAGAAAAATTTGAAAAGTCCACAGAACCAAAATATGACCATAGTATATCCCACCTACATTTAGAGACCATTTGATGCACTGAACACCAATGACTGAAGACCAGATAAGTTGTGAGATGACATCAAGCACATCATACATGAAGACAGCCAAAGGTCATTAAAAAGACAAGACCAAAATGGATGTCAGAAGAGACTCTGAAACTTGCTCTTGAAAGGAGAGTAGCTAAAGTGAATGGGGAGAAAGAAAGGTAAAGTAAAAGAGCTGAACAGAAGATTTCAAAGGGCAGTTCAAAAGGACAAAGTAAATTACTATAATGAAATGTGTGAAAACCTGGAGTTGGAAAATCAAAGGGAAAGAACACACTCAGCATTTCTCAAGCTGAAAGAAATCAAGCCTCAAGTTGCAATATTGAAGTATCTATGGGCCAAATATTGAGAAATGCAAGAAGCATCATTAGAAGATGGAAGGAATACATAGAGTCACTGTAGCAAAAAGAATTGATCAACATTCAACCATTGCACAAGGTATTATATGGCCCAAAACTGATAGTCTTGAAGGAAGAAGTCCAAGCTCCCCTGAAGAAATTGGAAAAAAAAAAAAAAGTTCCAGGAATTTATGGAATATCTATTGAAATCTTTCAACAAACAGATGCAGCACTAGAGGCACTCACTTGTTTATATCAGGAAATTTGGAAGATAGCTACCTGAACAACAGACTGGAAGAGATCCATATTTGTGCCCATTCCAAAGAAGGATGATCCAACAGAATGTAGAAATTATTGAACCATATGATTACTATCATGCATAAGTAAAATTTTGCTGAATATAATTAAGAAATGGTTGTTACAGTACATTAAGAGAGAACTGCCAGAAATTCAAGCTGGATTAAGAATAGAACGTGGAACAAGGGAGATCATTGCTGATGTCAGATAGGTCTTGGCTGAAAGCAAAGAATAACAGAAAGGTGACTACCTGTGTTTTATTGACTATGCTAAGACTTTAGACTATGTGGCTCATAACAAATTATGGATGATATTGCAAAAAATGGGAATTCCAGAACACTTAACTTTGCTCATGAGGAATCTATACATAGACCAAGAATTGGTCATTCAAACGGAACAAGAGGATACTGTGTGGTTCAAAATCAGGAAAAGTGTATATCAAGGTTGTATCTATTCACCATACCTATTCAATGTGTATGCTGAGCAAATAATCCAAGATGATGGACTATATGAAGAACACAGCAGCAGGACTGGAGGAAGACTCATTGATAACCAGCAATATGCAAATGACACAACCTTGATTATTGAAAGAAGAGAATTTCTGCACTTACTGATGAAGATAGACTACAGTCTTCAGTATAGATTATACCTTAACATAAAAAGTAACAAAAATCCTCACAACTGGTCCAGTAAGCAACACCATGATAAATGGAGAAAAGATTGAAATTGTCAGGGATTTCATTCAACTTGGGTCCACAATCAACACCTATAGAAGCAGCAGTCAAGAAATCAAACAACACATCACTTGGGGCAAATCTGCTGCAAAGATGACACTTTGAAGACTAAGGTGCCCCTGACCCAAACTATGGTATATTCAATAGCTTTGTATATATGTGAGAGCTGGGCAATGAATAAGGAAGCTCATAGAAGAACTGATGCATTTGAATTGTGGGGTTGGTGAAGAATAATGAATGTAGTATGGAATGCTAGAAGAACAAACAAATATGTCTTGGAAGAGATACAGCTGGAATCCTCCTTAGAAGTGAGAATGGCCAGACTTTGTTTCTCATACTTTAGTCATGTTGCCAGAGGAGACCAATCCCTAGGGAAGGATACCATGGTTGGTAAAGTATAGGGTCAGCAAAAAATGGGAAGACCTTCAGTGAGATGGATTGATTCACTATAGGTAATGATAGGCTCAAGCATAACAATGATTGTGAGGATGGCACAGAACCAGGCAGTGTTTATTTAATTCTTTTGTGGATAGGGTTGCTATGAATTGAAGTGAACTTGACAGCAGCTAATAACAACAACAACATAACATGAAGTAATGAGTGAGTGCAATGTCTAGCTAGCTTGTTCCACTAAAATATACTCTTCATAAAGACAAGAATTGTTGTCTACTTTAATTAATTATTGTGGCAGAAGTGCTGGCATGGAGTGTGTGTTTGCGTGTGTATGTGTGTGTGTATACATACACTTATCCGGAATATAGGAGCTCTGGTGGCATAGTGCCTAAGGCATTTGACTGCTAACTAGAAGGCTGAAGATTCAAACCCACCAACCACTCCTCAGAAGGAAGAGAAGAAAGATTGGGCAATCTTCTTTCCTAGTGATACTGCCTGGGAAACAAAAGGAGGGGTTGCTATGAGTTGAATCTGACTAGTTGCTTTGCATTTTTTGTGTATCTCAGCCATAAGTAGATTGCCAAATCTTCCTTCCGAAGAGTGGATGGTGGGTTTGAACCTCCAGCCTTCTGGTTAGCAGTCAAATGCCTTAGGCACTACACCATAAGTGCTGTCTCTGTAGAGATACCATCTCAGAAACCCAAAGAGGGGTAGCTAAGAGTTGGACTGGACTCCACAGCAGTGAGTTTGGTGGGTACTTCTTAAGATTCAGAATATATTAAGAATTGTGAATTATTTATATAAACCTATAACAGCTACAGACTACTAAAAATAATAAGTAATTGCATATAACAGAAAAAGGGGCAAAAATTTCATCAGACACTTTACAAAGTAGGATATGTAAATGGTCACTAAGCAAATAAAACTGTGCTAACCATCATTACTCATCAGGGAAATGCAAATAAATAATCACAAAAAGATCTGGCATATATCTCTGAATGCCTAAAATTAAAAAGATGAACTTTACCAGTCAGTAGAGATGCAATAGGAAATGATAAACATATAATCCCTCCATAGTCCGTAAAGAAAATTCAGAAAATTAAAGGCAATAAAAATACCATATGATCAGTTTTTTACTAGGGAAGTACAGATTTGGTAGGAAAAGCAAAACTTTATTTTTCTTTGCTAGATAAGTGTATGGTAGACAATTATGGAAAGGATAGACAATTGTGGAACAAAGATCAAAATAGAGAACAAATTATTTTTACACAAATGCCACCTTTGAATTCTCAAACCCTTAAATTTATGTGCAATATTTTAGTATTGTTCCAGTAAGAGAGTCCTGGTAATTTTAGCCCTCCACCAGATTAAAAAAAAAAAAAAAAAAAAAAAAAATTGCTGTTGCAAAATGTGTTCAAGGAAATGAAATGGCAGGATAATTACAACAGTCCCCATCGTGGTAATTAGCTTTTATTCATGTCTCCTTGGTGCTTCCACCATGTATCTGGGTTTCCTTTGAATCTTAACTTGTTTTATAGTCTTCTTGGATTTTTATTGGTATGAATTTTGATGCCATTAAGGTAAAGAGCATTCTATAGAGAATGGAGAAAATCATCCCCCTTCCTTTTATGCTTCCAGGATTTATTACATTTATTCCTTTAACTGTACCTAGTTTGAAATCCATCCTAATTTGGAGGGGAAAAAAAATCTCTACTTACTAATGTGTCTTAGAATTTACAAAGGCTAGAGTTTTAGGGGAATATTGTCCTCAAACTCAAAAATGGTTGGTCTTGAGACCTCTGAAAGGGATGTGGAGTCATTACTCTGACCATGGAGTTGTCCTTATACCTTCACAGCCATCAGTTCAGTCTCCTCACCTGTCATTCAAGATGACATTCAAATTGGGACTCTCAAAGTAAAACTGTAATATTCCAGGAGATTTTTTTTATTATTACTATTTTTCTATCTTCCTTACTTCTCCATAAGGTTCTGAAATAATCTCAAGATTATTTATTGAGCCACTAGTTGCCTGTACTAGCTCACTTAATTTGCCCATCCACTTTACAAAATATGTATTTCAATTTTTATTATGCAAATTGTTGCTGTTGTATATCATGGAGTCGATTCTGACTCATAACGACAATATTTGACAGAGTAGAACTGACCCACAGAGTTTGTTAGGCTGTAATCTTTATGGGATCAAATTGCCAGGTCTTTTCTCCTATGGAGCTACTGGTGAGTTAGAACTTCTTACTTGGTTGGCAGCTGAGTGCTTTAAACATTGTACTATGTGGCAACTATTATATAGATTGTTGTTGTTTTTGTTATGTGCCGTCGAGTCGGACCCAACTCATAGTGACCCCTCCTTGGGTTTCCAAGGCAGTATCACTACAGAAGTAGATTGCCCCATCTACACTGCAGAAGATTTCAAGAGGTAGTTCATGATAGAACTATGATTTGAGCTACTATAAGTTGCTTGTAAAGAAGTGTCCCTTTAAGAGTACTAGTCATTTTTGATGCATTTAGAAAATCCCCTAAGATACTTTGAGGAGCATGACACTACCTATACCATTGTAGTGGAGTTTAGTTATTATGGTACATGGTACAAATAACAGTAAGAGAATTTCTCTGTAGACTTTCATTCTAGATGGTAGCAGTGCCCCATCCAGATTACATACGTGTGGTATTTGGGTTTATTCAAGAAAATATGTTGTGAGATCAGGAAGTGTTCATCTTTCTTGGTTTGTTCTTCTTTTCTGGGATTGCTTTGGTTGTTCAGGGTAACATGCCATTCTATATGGACTTTAACACTGGCTTTTCCATTTCTGTAAAGAAGGCTTTTGGAAATTTGATGGGAATGCATTATTGACAAGTTAACTATATTAATTTTTCTTATTTTTTACATATGTATTTACCACAACAAAAAATTAAATATAAATAAACTTCAAACAAACTAAAAAAGAAAATAGTAATGAATTATGATTTTTTTTTATCAGATCTGCATAGGGAGATTTTGAATATCACTTGATTAAGAAAGTTTTAGGATATTAAATATTACTTAAGCAGCAATCTCTATGCTTAACAAAATAGCAGAACTTTTCTATCAATATGTTATGCAAACATCTCAATATTTAAAACAGAATAAGGTTGAGCTGCTTTGTGAGAGCAGTGGTCCTCTTTGGCTCCCCATTGCCCTGGCCTTTCCAACACATTTTCTCTAAAACATTAGACCTACATAGACAAGAGTTTGAAAATTCCATTGAAAAGTAAGTATGACCTAAGGAAATACAGGTTAGGCATGCCTACCAATAACATCCATTGTCTCAGTATGATTATTTATAACCTCACTCTCTCTAAAGATTTATTTTATATGAATTCATTGATCATAAACAGAAACAAGCTTTGGCAACATTTCTTTCTATCTTTAGTGTATGTGTGTGAGGGGAGTGGGTTCATTTAAACTTACTATTCTAAAGCTTAAGTTACTGAAGTATAGTGGAGATGAAACATTTTCGTTCCCAAAATCTTTAATTCTCATAATTGTCATAGTTTAAATCTTAAAACTCTGTATCAGGGAAATTCTCTGTGTCAGACCATCTTTGTTTTTCTCTGTCCTCAAACAAAAACTGGGACACTGCAACCAATACAAAGTCAACTAACATCCATTTCTATAACCTCGTTCCACTATCTAAAACATCCACCAAAAGTGACATCTTCATCCTATGTCTAGATAAAATATAAAATTTTTAGCTCAGGACAGCAAGACAAAAGTATTAATAAATCATGCTACCCAACACCCACAGTTTCCCTCTGTCTTGCTTTAAATCCTCTTCTCTTCTTCCACCTCCTCCTCCTTCTTCTCTTTTAAAAATTGTCATCAATGTGATGAATTTAGTCATAAATGAAAAAACCAAACTCACTGCTCTTGAATAGGATCTGACTCATAGCAACCCCTCCTTGGGTTTCTGAGGTGACATCTCTACTGAAGTAGATTGCCCAATCTTCCTTCTGAAGAGTGGCTGGTGGATTTGAACTACCAGACTCCTGGTTAGCAGTCAAATGCCTTAGACACTATGTCACCAGAGCTCCTTTAGTCATACATGTTGTTGTTGTTGTTGTCATTTGCCCTTGAGTCTGACCCGACTCATAGCAACCCCTCCTTGGGTTTCCAAGATTGCCCAACCTTTCTTCCGAGGAGTGGCATATATAGTCAATGCTATTTTCAACAATCCAATGAAACTGTTCTCATCAGTAGACAGTACGAAGAATTCCCCCAGCAAGAATAACTTTCAATATATAATTGTTGAGCTACACTGGGAGAGTCTTCACTACTCTCATTTCTCTTATATGCTGTGACCTTGATGCTTTTCCTGTGTTAGAACGTCTTCTTCTAAAGGTTGTAAAATGAGGAAATATGTCTAGATTAACAGCTCTTAATCTTAGTCCACAGCTATCAGACAAATGTGCTCCATTCCATGAATCCTCTGGAATTATATAATTATATTTTACACAAATACATACATATTAGTGAGGGAGGATATAAAACATTTATCACTTTCTTAAAAATTTAAAAGGATTGATGTAGTCTCTGGATCTCAAACTGACTGTACATCAGGATTACCTACAATAGATAAAGATTTTAAGTCTTATTCCAGAATTACTGACTTAAAATTGGGGGTTTAAATATGAAACAGAAATTTGTAATTGTAATACAGTATCTAAGAGATTGTGTGCATTTGTCATTGGTTCATGGAACAGTGACTTGAACACCACTGTTATCAAACTACTGATTTCACAGCTAAAATTATAAATTTTGGTATCTGTATTCAGAGGCTGGGGTTTTTGATATTATATATTTTTCCCTGTGTCACAGATGAGGTGGTTTTTTGATTCCTGAGCCTCAGGTAAGACTAAAAGTGGTAAATTCTTGGCTATAAATCACCACTTAATGCTCCATATTTTCATTCATAGTCTTTGAATCAAGTATTTTGCATGTAATTGGTGCTCAATAAATATTTACTCAATAAATTATTGAATGAGTGACATGTGAAGAGAAACAAAATCCAAATTATGTTAACACTATGATTAAAATTAATAGTGTGTCCTTTAAAATACCTTCCTAAAGGACAGATTCCCCATGCAGGTGAATTAATGAGTAAACAGTGTAACATGTTACTCACCTCTCAGATAATGAATTAATATTGGATACTAACTCTTGAGCAGCCTTGATGAAAGCCCTTTGTTGATCCCCCTAGTAAGTAACTAAGTCCTCAGTTTGGTCAAATTGGTTGGTCTGGGCCACATAGACTGGTTGGTATTTTATCTACCTCCCATATCAGAGAGAAGCAGTATGCTGGCATGGTGACACAGCATTTTAATTAAATCTTATTGTTTCTCTGAAATAATCCAAGATGTAATACCATTTGTTATCATAGATTTCTTTCCTACTATAGATTCAGTCTTAGTATCTTTAGTTAATACACAAATACGATTATTACAAAAGAAAGGAACTATTTTATTGATAAGTATGTGACCTTAGGAAAATGTTTTAATCTGCTCCAGTTTATCTGTAGCATGGAGAATATTTTATCTACTTATCAGTGTTACTGAACAAAAGATAATGTATGTGAGACAATGCACATTAATCAATCAAACTCAGTTCTATGCACAAGAATAATTAGAATTAATATTATAGTAAATAAATTTGTCTTCAGTGAAATAGTATGTTTGTAAATTAAGCAAGCATAAATTTCAGAAAAATGGCAGTTTACACAGATAAGCATTCATCACCCATTTCCATCCTCACCATAATCTATAATATGGGCATAAAATATGCTGATCTGCCTATTGGATATATTAGAAAACAAGAGTTTAGAGTAGTTATTTGAATTTCTCAAGTGACCTCTACACACTGCCAATAAGCAACAAACCTAGATCTTTACCCTTGACCAATCCAGTATGTTTAATGCTCTTTGTCTTATTCTGGTAGGTCTGGGGCATGGGATCTTGATCTGAATACGGAATTGAAAATAGTATAATGTAACAGTTATTACAGAGGAGATTCAGAAAAACAGACAGCATGCTGAATTGAAAAATGAATAGGCAGTTGAGTGAATTTTTTTAGATTAAGACAGCAGTGTGATCACTTTGAAGGATCTCTGGTGGCACAGTGTATAAGATATTTGGCTGCTAACCAGAAGGTTAGTGGTTCAAACCCACTAGCCACTCCTTGGGAGGAAGATGAGACAATCTACTTCTGTAAAGATTTACAGCCTTGGAAACCCAAAGGGGGTCACTATGAGTTGTAATTGATAACACAGCATTGGGTTTGGGTTTGGATGTGGCTGTTTAAAGGATCCCAGGTGGTATGATGGTTTACCATTTGGCTACTAACCAAAAAGTTATTACTTTGAACAGAGCCAGAAGATCTGCACTTGGTAAAGTAGAGAGTCGGGGAAAAAGAGGAGGTCCTATGATTAGATGGATTGACACAGTGGTTGCAACAATGAGCTCAAACAGCAATGACTGTGAGGATGGTGCAGGACCAAGTAGTGTTTCATTCTGTTGTACATAAGGTAGGAGTTGGAGCCTACTCGATGGCACCTAACAACAACAAAAAATAGTTCTTAGGGGAAAAGACCTGGTGATTTGCTCCTGTAAAAATATTGCTGTTGTTACACGCAGTCAAATCAAAAAGCCTATGGGGCAGTTTTACTCTGTCACATGTGAGTTAAGATTGACTCAACTGCACCCAATAATAACAACAGCAATATTACCTCTGTGTACAGAGAGCATCATGGCATCAAACATGAGTACCTGCTTGCTCTCAGACAGACCTGTGTTCAAATACAGCTTTGTGCCTTTTTTTTCTGATCTTTCTCAGGTTTAGTTTCTTTGACCAAATGCTAAATGGGGGTAACAGAACCTATTTAGTGGCTTATCTTCCTCCCATATCAATGTAAATTACATAATGTGTGTAGATAACATATTGTAGGAGATCAACAAATGTTGACTCTTGTAAAGTGTTCATTATTTTAGTGACTACTTCATTACACTTAGGAAAAGAAAACCTCAGTATGAGACAATGTGGTACCTTTTCTCAGCTTTATGATTTGGTGAAATTAATTTTTCCTGAACTTTTGTTTCCTAAAAAACAAAATAAATAAATAACAAAAACTGACTACCTTGAAAATAAATAAAAATGTATTATGAAAAATAAAAATGATAAATATAACACAAGTTAATTGCTTTTGAACAGATCAACCACTATATATACATATAAAACCAAAAAACCAAACACACTGCCATCAAGTCAGACCTGACTCATTGCAACCCCTCTTGGGTTTCCAAGGCGGAATCACTACGGATGTAGATCGCCCAACCTTCCTTCTGAGGAGTGGCTGGTGGGTTTGAACTGCCAGCCTTCTGGTTAGCAGTCAAATGCCTTAGGCACCAGAGCTCCCATGTAGGTAGTTAGAAAATATGCCCTGACATAGAAATCCTTGACATGTCTTTTAATTGTGGTTCCTAGCTGCTAAGACTGCTAAAACCACAGTGTGGATACAGAGACTTGTGTTAAATAGTAACCTCTTGATTTTCAAATAGGTCGGCATAACATATAAATGAAAGCGCCCTTTGGAGAAATAATTTCCTTATCAAACCTGAACACACCAGCCACTGAGATGGAAGCACAAATCACCTGCACCCGGAAAACCTTTGCTAATTATTTTCAATAACACTTATAGTTTCTATATGATTGAAAAAAATAATACATATTCCACATAGAAAATTTAGAGGGTAATATATGCATACTGTAAAAATCAGCAGACCTATAACCCACAGAATATTGATTTTGCTCTAAATCTTTCCAGTCTTTTTGTGGGCTTCTGGACTTAGACAGTTTGAATGATTTACCTTAATTCACAAAGACAAAAAATTAACACCAGAGTGAGTTGAGTTTTAGAGAGCTGCCTCTAAATGGAGTATATCATTTTGTAGTTTGTAAATCATGGACCCCAAAGAATCTCAGTTACGAAACCCTCATGCCAACCAGTCAGGCCTCACAATATCTTGGAGGCCATTGAGAGAAGTTATGCCACCTCCATTTCACAGAAGTGTAAACTGAGTTTCAAAGACGTTCAGGGACTTGCCTGAATCATACGGTTAGAAGGGAGAAGAGCTGGAACACAAAACTACATCTTTTGACTGCGAATACAGGTTTCTCTGCTGTGAATTTACCTAACTTATCCAACATGGTGGATCAAATATGTGAAAGCAATGAAAACGTTAAGCTTAGGTTCAGAATGTGATGATTTCTGCCTGATAATATGAATACTTCTATTATTCACCTAGAAAATTCTACCTGGTATTCAGGTAATCTATTTGCTTATAGACTGAATTCCAGCTGTGTAAATTTAGGCAAGCACCTTTACCTATTTGAGTCTCATTTGACACATCAAGAAAATGGCTGTAAACTAAATGAGTCCTCTATGACTTTGGATATCTTTGGCCTCATGTAAGAGAAAACAGCAAATCAAATAGCTTAACCACATCACACTAATCTGGTTGAAGAGTGGCTCCAATGCTGCTTCAACCATGTCCTCTTAGACCCTTCCATATTTCCACTCTGCCAAACAAGGCAAGGGAGCTCTGGTGGAATAGTACTTAAGGCATTTGACTGCTAACCAGAAGGCTGGCAGTTCAAACCCACCAGCCACTCCTCAGAAGGAAGGTTGGACAATCTGCTTCCATAGTGATACTGCCTCAGAAACCCAAGGAGGGTTTGCTATGAGTCAGATTTGACTCGACGACAGTGAGTTTGTTTGGTTTTTCAAGCAAGGCTAATACCCCATATGATCTCACAGTATCTGCCAAAGTTTAGGAATCACCTCCAGACAGTTCAGATATTGTAGAAGTCCAAATATCCTTTCTTTAAGTCTGTTCTTAAAGAAAGAAAATTTTTTCTAGATACTCCTAAACATATTTTCTCTTAGGTTTCATTAGCCAGAATTGAATTGTACATAGCACTCTCAAACCAAAATAATGACTGGCAAGACAATTAATTTTAAGGTTTGTTTTTTTTTTTTTTCTCTTTTCTGTGTGTGCACACTGGATTTCCAAAAGTCAAAAGTTATGCAATTTTCAATCCATTTCAAAAATGGGCAATGCACATGGACAGACACTACACTAAAGATGATATACCAGCAGCCAACAAACACATGAGGAAATGCTCATGATCATTAGCCATTAGAGAGATGCAAATCAAAACAACAATGAGATATCATCTCACCCCAGCAACAATAGCAAAGTTCAAGAAGACAGTAAATAAAAAATTTTGGCAAGGTTGTAGAAAGTTTGGAACTCTCATACACTGCTGGTGGGACTGCAAAATGGTACAGACATTATGGAAAATGGTATGGTGTTTCCTAAAAAAACTGAAAATTGAAATACCATTTGATCTGCAATTCTATTCCGCAGAATATATCTGAAAGAGGTGAGAGACAGGACATGAACAGACATATGTATACTCATGTTCATCGTAGCACAATCCACTATAGCAAAGTGATAGAAACAACCTAAATGACCATCAATTGATGAATGGATAACCAAACTATGGTACATTCACAGAGTGGAATACTATGCTACATTAAAGAATAATGAAGAATACACAAATCATTTCACAATGTGGATGAATTTGGAGGACATTATGCTGAGTGAAATAAGTCGATTGCAGAAGGACAAATATTGTACGAGCCCATTACTGTAAAAAGTCAAGGAAAGGTTTACCTATAGAAGGAAACTTTTTAGGTTACTGGGGATGGAAGGGAAGAGGAGGGAAAATTTCAGACTAGTTGGGGGTCATGTGTTTATTTGGCTGAGGGGAGGGATG
Organism: Orycteropus afer afer; assembly: GCF_000298275.1. Lineage (NCBI taxonomy): Eukaryota > Metazoa > Chordata > Mammalia > Tubulidentata > Orycteropodidae > Orycteropus > Orycteropus afer. The sequence goes on along the minus strand of NW_006922265.1, from coordinate 697,706 downwards.
GTATGGAAAGAGCCTATGACCAGCATGATGACATCGGGGAAAGGAAGGACACTAAAATGAGCACATAAGATATAGGCAACAGAGGCAAATAATAGTAAGTGTGCAATACTGCATTACCACTAACAACAAACACCAGGCTACAGATAAATGCATAGATGAGTGAGATCAGGTATGGGTCGGTGAACAGGAACATACAGAAGACCAAGGATAGATTTGCCAGAAGAAAATCTTTCATATGCACTTGTGCTACAAAATTAGCCACACACATTACAGAAACAACAGAGGACAGAGTTGAAGTAACCTCTCAGAGACAACCAGCACCTTGAGAGAGAAACACTGGGCCTGCCGACTTCACACCATAGTCCTGGGGGACACCAAGCTCAATTGGCACAACATAGTGTATAAAAATCTTGTTCCACTACCTGCTTTGGTTGAGTAGTGACTGGGGTCTTAAAAGCTTCCAAGTGGCCATCTAAGATGCAACTATTGGTGTCCTCTCATCTGAAGCAAAAAAGAGTGAAGAAAAAAGACATCTAGAAACAATTATTCCAAGGATATGATGGACAGTTAGGACCTCAGCCTTCATGACCCCGTGACCAGAAGACTAGATGTTGCCCAGCTTCCAATGCCAACCACTTAGAAAGGGATCAAAACTGGAGATCCTGGATAGAGTGGGAGGAAAAATGTGGAACAAAATTCAAAAACAAAAAAATTGACCAAACTATGGCCCTGGACTAACTCACTCCCATGGACTTGCTCTCAGCCCAACAGTAGAAAGACCTACATGCAGAACACCTACCCCAGGGAAATGCACACACCTACTCTAGGGAGATAACCCCTTAGAGCAATTGGCCATGGGGCACCAGAGTGGCAACATTCACATGGAGGGAAAGCTGCAAAGACACAAGTTCATAGGAAGGGCACAGGGAGGGGTGGTCACAGGGATGGGGAGGGAGGAGAGTTTGTTATGATTGGGGATAGTAATCAGGGTGTGAAATCAAAAGTACACTAACTGTTGAATGTAAACTGTCGAATGTAAAACAAATATTTGCTCTGTAAATTTGCACCCAAAACTCTATAAAATTAAAAAATAATAATAAATATAGAAACAGAAAAAAGTTATGCATTTTGCTTTCAAATTACAGTTTTTTCCAGAATATTAGGACCTTAATCTTCACATTTTTATTATGTAATATTCTAATTCTTATCAATCTAGTGGTAATTTGAATGTGAAACACACACACATTCTATCAAAATACTAGAGTCTTAAAACACTGTGTTGTCAAACTTGTAGGGGAAACAGGGTCACATATATTGTTGCTAATAGTTGAGATGGTACCACCTATACGGCAGGAATTGGGTAATATCTTTAAAAATTCCAATGTTACACATCCTTTGACCCAACCATTCAAATTGTCATAATTGATGATTCATATACACTTGCACATTGTGAAATGTTATCAATGTAAGTATATTCACCTATGAACATTTATTGAGAATCTGCCATTGACTAGGCACTATCTGAGTTGTTGAGGGATATATCAGGAACAAAATGGAAAAGTATCCCTGCCCTTATAGAGCTTATCTTTAGGTGCAGCACTGAATGTAACAGTAAATCGTTAAATGGTTTCAAAGAAAGAGGTCACCACTCATATATAAAACGTGAAACTGCTCGTTAAGCAACAGAGAGATTTCTCATTCTTTTTAGTAGATGTGTAATGTTTTATTACATCACTATCACATAATTTATCTTTTTTTTTTTAGACAAAATCTCTATATAGAACAGATTTTACTGTTCCTTGGCCATATCAAAAAGTAACTCTTAGAAAAAATTTTTGAACCAAAATGAGTAATCTCTTCAGGTACTGACATAGGAAGGTCTCCAAGAGAGTTGGTTAACTTAAAGGGAGAGGAAACTATTTAAATTATGCATAAAATATTTCTGAAAGAGTATGTATTAAATTAATAACTGTCATCTTCTGAGCTGGAAGCATGGAACATGATGGCTATGTGACAGGAAGAGGATTTTCAGGATTTTCACTGTAAATGTCTCTTTTTTTAAACACTTAATTAATATTTGAGAGTATATGCACATTAAGAGAAAAACATACATATTATTGTGTTTGCCATTGTGAAAAATATGCATTTATTTTACTATTTCTGTGATTGAAATATCAACTATACTCACTAGGCATTATTTTTCCTGATTTATAGAAGATATTTTGTATTTGGAGTATTATTTCTCTTAAGGTTATATGATTGCAAATATTTTCCTTAGTCTCTTAATTGTCTATGATACGTATTTCTCAATCGAAAATCTCTTAATTGTCTATGATACGTATTTCTCAACCGAAAATTTGTTCAAACAAATCCATAATTTTCTTACTATTGTTTGCTTTTAAAATTTTGTTTAGAAATCCTTCCAAATTCCAAAGTCATAAAGACAATCAGACATTGTTATCCAAAAAGTTTGAATCCATTGGTAATGTGTTATCATAGATGGTTTGAGAAAATGTTTCAACTTTATTCTCCCTAACACACTTTACAAAGATGAATTGTTGGCTCATACAATTAGTATGCCTGTGTTTGGTCCTGTGTGAGCCTCAGCATTGCTTTCTCTCATCTTTCGGGTATTTCTTTCTCTGTCTTCCTGTAGTTTCTTCACACCCAGGTGCTTATCAAGTCTTTAGGTGGTACAATCAGTTTGTGTTTGGCTAACCTAAAGGATGGCAGTTTGAACTTTGAACCCACCCAGTGGGTTCATGGAAGAAAATCCTGGAGGTCTGCTTCTGTAGATATTAAAGCTAAGAAAACCCTATGGAGAAATTTCACCCTGTAATACATGGGGTCATGATGAGTCAGAATTGAGTTAATGACTTAATGGCTACAAGTTTGGTTTTTGCTTTTATGTGGCCCTTGGGGGCCATTCTGTGCAACTCTCTTTTCTTCAGTACCATGCACTGCAAACTCTAGCCACTTTGGCCACTTAGACTCTCAGCTCTGACTCCTCAGCCCAGGGACTGTATTGTCCATGTTATGTCTGGAAACTCTCTCTAGGAATTGATTGAAGGCAATCATAGGGGTCATTTTATTTCCTGTCTCTGAGGGGTCATACTCTTCTTACACTGCCTGATATCCAAGGACTGAAAATTATTGTTTCACATACTTTGTCTGTTTTGTCTCTCCTATTTCATTTAAGACAGGGGAATAAATCCAGTCCCTGTTACTACATCTTGGTTGGAAGCAGATATGACCTGTAATATGTCTTAATATGTGAGGAGGCAAGCCCTTGACTTTATATATTTTTTTCAATATAATTTTAGTTTTGACTGCACTCTTAAAACATTTTGCCAAGTTCCTCAAAATTGCCACTATAATTTTGTATAAAGTTGCATTGAATTAATAGATTAAGTCAATGGCAGTGGATTGAACTCTTCTGAAAGAAGTTATATACACAGATATATTGAGTATTTTTTAGATCTTCTTTTAAGATTATAAGTTTTACATTTTAATGTCTTCTTAAAGTGTCTATTCTTTATAGTAATTAGATACTTCAGAGTTTTTTTTTTTTTTTAAATGTTGCAAATGCTTTCATTTTCTTTTAACTTTGTGGTTGGATATTAGTAGAAGATTCTATTGACTACATATATTGAAACTGCAGCTAGAAATGTTTTTACATTTTCTAATGTTTCAACAGTTTTTCTACTGATCTCTTTAGTATCCTATGTGTGTCATACTGTCATTTGTATCTAATTATACTTTTGACTCTTTCTTTCAAATCTTTAACTTTTTCGTCTCTTTTGTTTTTTCTCCTGAATTGGGCACCACTCAATGTGCATTGAAGAGTAGTAATGGTAGCTGGAATCTGTCTTACGACTCTAATGTTAAAGGAAATAGCCTACATTTTCATGTGTTGTAATATCGATTTTGGTAGACCAAAATTATTGAACTTCACTTTTTTATGTATCAAAGGTGGAGGAAAGCTATCATGAGAAAGTGGCTTTAACTTTATTTCACTCAAATTTTAGGCCCAGTACTAGCATCAGCAACCACATGCTTGAGGAATGACTCAAGTTCTTAGTGCTCTCTTCTACAAACACAAAGATAAGAATGAGGGTTGGAAACAAAATTCTATGATGTCTTGACATGTCAGCTCTTGAGAAGCTTACACAAGATATCCAGTTTCTCTTTTCTGTCTCTCCATGTTTGTTTCCTAATGACTCTTCCTCACATCCTCACCTCTTTCTTTTAACCTCCTCTTCCAGATATATTCTCAGATTCTTTCTTGACTTTAGGTATTTGCTTGTTCTATAACAATCAGCTGCTAATGACAAGGTCTGCAGTTTGAACTCACCAGCCATTTCATGGAATAAAGATATGGCAGTCTACTTCCATAAAGATTACAGCCTTGGAAACCCTCTGAGGTGTTGTTATTGTTGTTATGTGTCTTTGAGTCAGATCCGACTCTTAGTGACTCCTCGTGTTTCTGAGGCGATACCACTCGGAAGTAGATTGCCCCATCTTCCTTCCGAGGAGTGGCTGGTGGGTTTGAACCGCCAGCCTTCTGGTTAGCAGTCAAGTGCCTTAGGCACTACACAACCAGAGCTCCCTAACCCTATGAGGTAGTACTCTTCAAATCAACTTGACAACAATAGATTTATTTTTCTTGTTTTTGTAATTTCTGTGTAGGGCAACCTTCCTGATTCAGTTAGAGATATTCGATTTACAACAAATATTTCCATTAAGAAAATAGAAATTTATTGGAAAACTGTCAGGTAATTCAAGGCATAGACAAGAGGAAACTGAGTAATGCTGCAACTTTGGCAGCAGGAAGCTCTTTCCCATCTTTTCAAAGTGTCATTGTAACAAATCTACTCCAACTGATGTTTCTATCACTTTGGTGCTCTAGTTAAATTCAGATTCTCTAACAAAAGATTGTGGATGGCCTAGCTTATACAGGTAGTCCCTGACTCTTACATATTTGAGTTACAACAAAATGCACTTATAACCATCCTTTTGTGAGTGTGTATGTGTGTGTGTGGTACATCTTATCATTAGTATTATATACTCTCTAAATGTTGCACTTTGTAATTTGCTGATACCATCAGTCTCAGATGTTCACTTGAAGATGTTCAATTTTATGATTTACTGTTCAAAACACCACTGTATAGCAGGCTTTGTCCTTGTCTACAATGAAGTTGGTGTCAATGTTGGGAATTATTAGAGATAGAAAGTTTCAAGCATTTGATTAGGATAATATGACAAAAGAGATCAGTGAAAAAACCATCCATATGACAAGAATGCTGAATATAGAACTTTATATCGTCAATGTGAAACAGCTTATAGATCCTGAAGAAGGGAAATTGAAAGATTAGGACTAACTGAATTTAGAAGAGGAAAGAAATCCTGAGGAATAATGAAACACTTTGTCTCTTTCCATTTACAATAATGTTGGCTGTTGGCTTTGTGTATATGCCCTTTATTATGTTGAGAATTTTCCCTTCTATCCCTATTTTGCTGAGGGGTAGGATTTTGTTGAAGATTTTTGTGTCTATATTCATGAAGGATATTGGTCTGTAGTTTTCCTTTCAGTGGCATGTTTCCTTGGTTTGGGTATCAGTGTTATGCTTGCTTCATAGAAAGAATTTGGGAGTATTCCATCTTTTTCTATGTTCTGGAATAGTTTCAATAGCATAGGTGTCAGCTCCTCCCTGAACATTTGGTAAAATTCTCCAGTGAAGCTGTCTGGGCCAGGACTTTTTTTTTTTTGGGAACTTTTTTATGGCCTGGTCAATTTCTTTTTTTGTTATGGATCTGTTCAACTTTTCCACATTAGTCTGTGTTAGTGTAGGTAAGTGGTGTGTCTCTGGAAATCTGTCTACTTCCTCCAGATTTTCAAATTTGTTGGAGTACAGTTCTTCATAATATCCTGATATTATCTTTTTTATTTCAGTTGGTTCTGTTGTGATGTCACCCTTTTAGTTTATTATTCATGTTATTTACATTTTCTCTTTTTTTCCCTTTGTTAAATTTGCCAGTGGTTTGTCAATTATGTTAATCTTTTGAAGAACCAGCTTCTTGTTTTGTTGATATTTCTCTATTTGGTTTAATTTTTTTGTTGTTGTTTTCTGCTTTGTTTATTTCTGCTCCAATCTTTATTATTTTGTTACTTTGGGATTCTGTAAAGGACCTCTTGTCATGTAGTGCCTAAGGCATGTGACTGCTAACCTGACAGTTGGCAGGTCAAATTCACCAACCACTCCGTGGAAGGAAGACTGGGCAATCTACTTCCATAAAGGTTTACAGCCACAGAAACCAATGGGGGTTGCTATGAGTTGGAACTGACTCAATGGCAGTGAGTAGTTTGTTTGTTTGTTTTGGATACTGTAGTTTTCTTTTGTTGCTGTTTTTTTAATTGTTGGAGTTGTTGAGTTAAAGTGATGATTTTGATTCTTTCTCTTTTTTTTGATGTGTGCATTTATTGCTATAAATTGACTTCTGAGTACTGTTTTAACTGTGTCCCAAAGGTCTCGGTAAATTGTATTTGGTAAATCAGTCTCATACTCTTCCATGTACCCACCACTTAGTATTAACCCTCAGTAACATGTTGTCATACCTAATTCATATCTTTTTTAAAAT
>NW_006922265.1:648311-690826 GCF_000298275.1 Orycteropus afer afer | reverse complement strand
TGGAGTTTTTCCTAAATTAAATCAGGAGTTTCAGCTCTTGAAAAAGTGCATCCAAATGCTGATCACTTTACTAAAGTTAGCAAATTTAAGAGGCATTGAGATATTACCACAAAATATATGAATAAAAAAGAAAAAGACTGTACAGACACCTCTCACAGGTTTTCTCACTGAAATGCCTTCCCCATTTCCAGGGATAATTTAGATGATCCAGAACCTTCCACTAGTGGATTTATTACCCCAACCAACGAAAAGGCAATGCTGTCTAACTCTTCTTCATTATTGGAGCAAATTTCTATGATTTGTGTGTTTTTTAATGCATAAATGTTTGCATATATTAAAATATATCTTTAAGTTTATATGTACTGTTTCTTCCCAAAGACAAAGGTTGTATTTGTGAAGATAGTGATAATAAAAGGCAACAGTAATGAAAACTTAAAAAAAAAAAAGAAAAAAAAGGAGATTTTTTACTTTTATTAGAACTAAGTTACAATGGAGTCTTTGGAATGGAAACCCATCTTAAGTCAGTGATTACTTGTATCATACTTACTGTACCCCATGTACACTTTTACTTATTTTCCTACCATAACTGATTACAAAGAGGAAAATGCCATTTTCCAAAGGAAAATATTGCATTTTACAGGAAGTAATAAATGTTGGAATCTCCAAACAAAAAAATATCACCTGCATTTCTCCACATCAATATTTATTTAAACCATGAACTCATTACTGTTGCATTAGTTCCAACTCATAATGACCTTATAGGAAAGCATAGAACTTCCCCATATGGTTTCCAAGGCTGTATCTTTTCTCTTCCTTTTCTTTTTTTTTCAGTTTAACCTTTACAGAAGCAAGCTGTTACATCTTTCTCCCGTGGAGCAGCTGGTGGTTCAAATCACTGGCCTTTCTATTAGTAGTTGAGTGCTTAATCACTGTGCCACTAGGGCTCCTTCATTGCTTGGTCAATTTCTTTTTATTAAGACTATTTTTAGGAGTTATTTCCTCATGGAAAAATTGCCTTACACATTTTCTCCATTCTACTCCCCTCCTTCCCTTTCATCCCATCCCTTGCAGATAGATTGCATGCTGTCTCATCTTCTCTGCTCCCTGTCAACACATATACACAACTGTTTTGCACATCCTGTTTATCTAGTCTGTATCCCCAGAGTGTGAGATACTTGATAGCAGAAACCCTAACCTAATCCTAACCTGACCCTAACCCTAACCTGATACACTAACTTTGTTTCCCCAGATTTTAGTGCCTAGCTCTTGACACATGGTAAGTGCTTAACAATTATTTTAGTAAAAACAGAAAAAAGGAAAGAAGTGGAGAGAAATAAAGAGAAGGGAAATGGGAAAGAAGGTCCAGAAAAAGAAAGACTTTAGGAAAGAGCAAATATCAACTCAGGGTGATGAAGAACGCTTTATGTGATTATCATCCAAAGAACAAGGCTGAAGATAATGAATTCTTCGTCGTAGAAGGGTTTTAGTTGCCAGTCAGATGACTAGTGATCTGTTACCTATGGAAGGAAATAAAACTCTGCAAGGAAATTTGACTAGATGACTTATAAGATCCCAATCAACTATGAGATCATGATACATGATCTTAAATGAAGAGGACTGAGAAAACATAGCACTAGGTCCAAGGGAGTAATCTAGTCTCTATGCAAAGAAGAGCTTGGGTTGAAGACTGTAGATTTCATGCTTTTCTAAACCATTCAGGATTTGATAAACAAATGTGAAAGTATTGCTATTCTTTATTCCAAATATTGTCTCAGGAGTAGTTAGGCTCTTATTTCTCTTAGTCAGTGCATTAAAGACATTAGGCAGTTTCTGGAATGAGATGTGCCTGCTATTTTTAGATGTGTATCCTGGCCCTTAAAAAAACCTAACAGAATATGTGTGCTTGACTCAAAGCCACTCAGATCTCCTGGGATCTTGCTTTTCAAGATCATCAAACCTTTGATATCTGTGTGTGTGTGTGTGTGTGTGTGTGTTGTCATTGACAAAACATCACTGGTATATTATGGGTAGAAAAGACCCATAATATATACACCAATTAAGTCTTTCTTCATGGACAATATTGTTCTGCCCCTGTCACTGCCTTTAGTGAAGATGATTTATTCAGCATGTAGAAAGATAGTAAACAAATAAAGGAAAAACACCTAAATATTCATTCTTCATAGGAACAAACAGTGGAGAGGAAGTAAAAGTTGGAAGAAGAGAAATAGCCACTGTCCTTTCATAATTTTTCTTTGTCTGAGAGGACAGGTTTGACAGCTAAGTGATTTTGGACTAGTGTCTTTAACATCAAAAAAGGCACAAGGTGGAAGGGGGTGGTGGTACGAGGGTTGAAGGTCTACTGCAGATTTTTGTGTCTATTTAAGTTTAATGTTTCACCCTTTGCTGACTCTAATTCCAATGAAGGTGGCCAAACATTACGGTTTCCCCAAACTGGGAAGTTTCCTGAGATATAGACACAGGAAACCAAAAACAAAACAAACAAACAAACAAACAAAAAAAAACCTCACTGCCATTGAGTAATTTCCAACTCATAGGGAAGCCATAAGTCTTTACAGAAGTAGATCACCCATCTTCCTTCCACAGAGAGAAGCTGGTGGGTTTGAACCACTGACCTGCTGATTAGTAGTCAAGCACTTTATTCATCATTCTCCCAAGGCTTCTTAAACACAGGAAAGTTCATAGTAAAGGAGGCTGACGGGTCATCCTGTTTGTTAAGATCTACATCTCGATACCTCAGGGTGTAGGTGATCTTCCCAGTTTCTGGAAGCTCATTCATTGAAGCTCTCTTCTGCAGAATGTTAGTTGCTTGGCTTTCTGAGTTATGCATTTCTCATTCTCATCCTCCTAAGATTTACAGGGAAAAAAAAGGAGTTAATTATTAGATTTTTAAAATCTCATTTAAATCTTCCTCCTATATTTTTCTTTAAACTTTGGCACCTGCTGCACTTGCCTGCTAGCAGAAAACAAATGGAATCAAATAAGTAAACAAATGTTAATGAGAAAACTTGGAAACAGCTGAGATGCTTAGTTTTCAGCAGCTTCCTTTTTTTCCCCCATAAACATGGATGCATAGATTTTATTTTCTCCTGCATGTGCACATGTGAAATATGGCTATATCCACCAGCCACTCCTCTTAAGGAAGATTGTGCAGTCTACTTCCGTAGAGATACCGCCTCAGAAACCCAAGGAGGGGTCACTATGAGTTGGATTGACTCAACAGCAGTGAGTGAGTGATACCTATTTTTACTTTTTACAATAGGCTTGAAAAGTAAAAGGTAATAATAATAAATGACAAGATTTCTTGAGCACCTACTACGTGCTAGGCAATGGACTGAGTATTTTGCTTACATTAATTTGTTTATACTTTACATCAACTTTATGAATTAGGCATTATTTCTATTTTACATTTGAGGGAAATGAGGCACAGACAGGTTAAGTAACTTACCCAAAGTTGAGCAAACAGTTGGCAAAAAGGGAGAGCTATATTTCCAAGCCCAAGTAACCCAACTCCAGGGCCCAGCGGTGGTATGCATTCATGGGCACCACTTTAGTACTATCTCCTTCAGGCCTTGACCTCTAACCTCCACCCCAACAACTGTGGTCTGGTGGCCCATGACCTGGCGAAAACTTTCTGAGTCTAACCTTATTGTACCTTCAGTCTTTTATGGCTGTGAGCATTTTTCCTTGTGTGCCTGGAAGCTCTCAGAAGAAATATATGTGAACAGGACAAGGTTGTCTATCTGTTTTTCTATATTTAATGAAAAGAAACAAAAATCAAAAGTGTATAATGAGGGACAACATAAAAAATTGCATTTCTTTTGGGATGTTGCCTGTGCCCATACTAAAGGGCAGCATAGGAAAGGCATGTAATTATTGGAACCAGACAGCCCTAGAGCTATATCTTAGATGATTGACATTTTCTGTCCATGTCAAACTGGGTGAGTGACTTATCCTTGTCATCTCAGTTATCTCATTTGTAAAGCTGAGGGTATAATGTATACATAATTGCTCCACTTAGGTGGAGGCTTCCACTTCCTACTTCCTGGTTTTCACCTGTTATGGATTGGATTGTGTCCACTAAACAGACTAAATTCCTAACCCTTGTGCATGTGAATGTGAGTTTGTTCAGGAAAACAGGGTTTTTCTTTGAAGATATTCTCAGTTAAATTAGACAATAGTAGTTGAGGTCCTAATCTTAATCTGTTGTAAGTGGTGTCTTACAGATGAGGAGAACAGACAGGGGCAGGGAATAGACAGGGAAACATGCAGGGGAAGACAGTTGCCACGTATTGACAAAGGCAGACACAGCTTGAAGCAGCAAAATTTGTTGGCAGTCATCAGAAATTGAGAGAGAAACATGGAACAATTCTTTTCTTAAAGTCCCCAAAAGGAGTAAATAAGACCAAGACTCTGATTTGAACTTCTAGTCTCCATAAATGTGAGAAAATAAATTTATGTTCCTTAAAACTACCCACTGGTGGTACTTTGTTATGGTGGCCCTAGGAACCTAAGACAGCACCCTAACTGGCTACTATGCAATTCATAATCCAGACAGTTGCAGAGCATGCTTGGTCGAGACAAGAGCTTCTGTCCTGGGTCTTGTGTGTGTGTTCTATGTCCTGATACAGAAAGGGAAAGGCTGGTAACATTTTTGAAGATCTGTCACTATATGTTCAAATGCTACAGAGAAACTGTATTATTTCATAAAGTCCTTGTATCACTTTCAATATGTGTTTAGTTTTATGTAACAAGTTCAACTACAGTGGTTTGAGCAAGTAGCAGCTTTAATTTTCTCCTACAACAAGAAACATTCCAATGATTTATAGGGGCTGCAATATGGCTGCTCAGTCTCTATAGTTGTCTCCAGGTTCCAGAAAAGAAGAGAAGATCAAAGAGCAAGAGGTGACTGCTGAGTGTCTGCATTTGAAAGTTTGTTCCAAAGCTTCAAAGAATGACTGTCATTAGTAAAAAATTATATTTCATTCATAAAAATTCTGTCAGAAACTACAAAAGAGGCTGGTGAATTTTGTTGTTTTAACTGGGCATATGGCCACCCTGAACTTAATAAGGGGAAACCACCAGAAATGTCTATTATATCATGCCTCACATTTTATGGGCATGCAGATATTTTAATTATCCGTGTTTACATGTTTTGAAGAGGTTAAGAAGCTATACCCAGGTAACACTGTTATAGCTCACTGCTTTCTACCTCTTTCAACTCTGTGACATCTTTGTTATGGGTCATCATTCCTAATAAAGTCACTCCTTCCCAAAGAAATTGGAAGAGAGAAACATTTATTGTTTTCTTGCTTCAACATCCTAGAGGATTTGAAACTATAGTGTGTGTGTGTGTGTGTTTACCTAGCAACTACCAGGCACCTTTTGAGGTAGCTATTTTCCCCGCTGAGGATTCTGTGCTCAGGAAAGCTAAGTAGTCCTTCCACAACCCCATACCTGGGAATTGGAAGAGCTGGGGTAAAAACAGATGGGTCTATGTCCAATGTATTTCTCTTTTCATCACACAGTATAAGCAACAAAGAATATTTACATTTTAATAGAAGGAATCTCAAAGATGAAACTACCTTCAATAACTATAATAGTGTAATTTCAGACAGTGGCCTTATATGCTGGCCAAGTGTGGATTATTTTAATGGCTTCCCTCCCTTTTCTAGTGTTTATTGTTACAGAGCCTGATAAAAAATAAATTAAAAAAATTCAATCACAATAAAGTTGTTTCTGCATTTCAGACATATTATTTCCTCTTGCTTCTTCCAATAACTTTGAGTAATAGACTGGGCAACAATTTAACTCCAGTGTAAGAATGAAGATGGAGCCCTTTCAGAGTGTTTAATGCAAAGGAAACAACTGAAGTTACAGTGGCTGAGCCTTGAACTCATGCTTTCAAATATTCACTCCTGTGTTCCTTCCATAAACTCAGTTTCCAAGGACCTTCATTAAGAAGTTTTCAGAGGGAATATGATTAAATGAAGTTGCATTTTGTGAAAATGATATTTTTATGTATTAAGTAGCATCTAAATTAATACTAAATTTTCTTGCCAGTCTTGTATCAGGAATTGTTTAAAATAGCTTTTTTCTTGGGAAAATTTAGTAATCAATTTATTTAGGGAAAAAAAAAAGCAATCGTGTGCTAATGAACAACTTGACATTTTCTTAGGCCAACCTTCTGCTTGAAATTGTGCTAGTATATTAAAATAGGTAATTAATAGCTAATTGAAATTCACAAAAAAGTATTTCTTAAGAATGCAACATAATGAAAGAAAAAATAAAAAGGCTAATGAATAAGTCCTTCCTATCACCAGAATTATCGGCAGAGGTTTATTGACTGCCTATTATGAGCAAGACCTTGCAAAAGGTCCTGGAAGCAAAAATTCATAGGTGTGCCAGATTTTTTATAGATTTCCCTGAGGGCCATGCAGACCATAGTGCTTTGCACACAGAATACGTTCAAATATTTGTTGAACTTAAAGGAAAGATATATCCATTCATTTGGGAAAGAATAAGGAAATGCTTCCTCTTTTTCCTAGTATGTATTATTTCCAGTGTGTATTGTTACAATAGACTCTCTCCTCTCTTGAGATTCAGACCTCTATTTCCAACTAGCTATAGTTCCACTGACATCCATATCCATAAACCTAACAGATCAAACACAAATGCATGATACACTCAATAAGCCTTTTTCTCTGGAATCTATCTATCCTTTGGAATCATTCTCAATAATATCAAATGTAATCAATCCATTTTACCTTGGAAATTCCTTCCAAGTCAGTCCCATTCCTCTTTACCGTCATTATAAACTCCATAATTTGTGTTCAGTTAGCACTCACATGTTGAAATACCACTCTTCTGTTAGTTTGTCATAGTGTGGTGGCTTGCATTTTGCTGTGATGCTAGAAGTTATGTCATTGGTATTTCAAATATCAGCAGGACCAATCATCATGGACAGATTTCAGTAGAACTTCCACATTAATACAGACTAGAAAAAAAGATGTGATAGTCTACTTCTGAAAAAATTGACCACTGAAATCCTTATGAATAGCAAAGAAACATTTTTTGATATAGTGCCAGGTTGTACAGCACTCAAAATATGGCTGGGAAGAGCTGCTTCCTCAAAGTAAAGTCAAACTTAATGATGTGGATAGACTTTTGGGTCCTTTGTTTGCTGATGTGGCACAATGCAAAATGAGAAATATCTGCATAAATTCATTGATAATTGGATTGTAGACTGTACGAAGTATGAGTCTAGGAAAAGTAGAAGTTGTAAAAAATGAAATGGAATGCATAAAATTGATATCCTAGGTATTAGTGACATAAAATGAACTAGGATTGCCTATTTTGAATCCAACAATCATATGGTCTACTATGTCAGGAATGAAAAGTTGAAGATGAATGGTGTCACATTCATCACCAAAAAGAACATTTGAAGATCTATCCTAAAGTACAATACTGTCAGTGATAGAATACTATCCATATGTATACAAGGAAGGTTATTATTCAAATTTATATATCAACCATTAAAGTCAGAGATGAAGAAATAGAAGATTTTTACCAACTTCTTCAGTCTGAAATTGATCAAACATGCAATCAAGATGTGTTGATAATCACTGATGATTGGAATGTGAAAATGAAAACTGTGGTAGTCAAGATTATGTGTCAATTTGGCTCAGCCTGGTTTTGAGTGGCTGGGCAGCTGGTTGTAGTTTTTCCCCAGGATGAGATTGGCAATCATCTCTGTGGTGGAATCTGCACTGAGCAGCTGAGGAGGTCCTTTATGGATGGATGTAGTCTGCTTCCAGTATATGAGAAGTGTTGAGAAAGTTCTTCACAGCTTTTTGGCATGCTTGGACCCTGCATGTAGGGAGTCTTCCTTTAACAGCCTGCCATATTTCCTGCTGATCTTGGGACTGTCTCCGGACTTGAATTAGTAGCTTGCCATTTTTTTTTTTTTGGTGAATTATTTTATTTTATTTTAATTGTGATTTGGGTAAAAGTATACAGAGCAACTTCACTTTCCATACATCAGTTCACATACACTTTGTCTCATGATGTTGACTACAATTTACCAAAATGCAGCAGCTCCCCTCCCACTCCCTTCCTATAATTACCTCTTCCCTGTGTCCTTCCCTCCATAAGCTCCTGCCCCCTGAGCTATGTCCCTGTCCATACACAGCCCTTCTATTCTCCCATGACTGTTCTTCCCAAGGAGTGTATCTAGCTAGTGTAAATGTTCACCTCATATGCCTGTCTTTTGTCTGGCTGGAAGCCACATGTGTGGGTTTAATTCCACATCTCAAGGGCAGATAGAGGCTATAGTCTCAGTGGTTCCATCAGGCTGTATCAGAGCAGAAAACCTGGTCCCTTTTTCTTTTTTTTTTTTTTTTCAAATGATTTTGAGTTTTGTTCCACATTGTTCTCCCATTCTATCCAGGATCTCTTACATAGATACCCCTTTGAGCAGTTGACAGTGGTAACCAGGCACCATCTAGTTCTTCTGGTCTCATAGTCATATAAGCTGAGGATCCCATGGTATACCAGTCACTTGGACTAATTTTTTTATGAATCTTTGGTTCTCTTCATTCTTCTTGGCTCTGGATGAGGAGAGACCCATTGTTTCATCTAGATGGCTGCTTGCAAGCTTTTAAGATCCCAGTCACTACTTGCCAAAGTAGGAGGTGGAACAATGTTTTGTGTAGTATGTTATGCCAATTGAGCTTGATGTCCCCTGTGACTATGGTCCCAAGCCCACAAGTAGCCTGCCATGTTGTTTGGCAATATTGGGACTGTGCCATTTTATTTGTCAACCCTGAGCTTGTTAGACTCAGCAGCCAGCAGCTGCCTGAGTGGAGAGACACTTCCAGCTCCAGAGGGTCAGGAGCAAGAGGCAGAGCTAAAGCCCAAGGTTGAGGGGCTTTCATCCAGCCCCTAGAGCTGGCACTTTGAATTCAGACTTCTACCCTTCTAAACTGTAAGAGAATAAACTCCTGTTTGCTCAAGGCATCACATCTGTTGTATTTCTGTTAGAGCAGCACTAGGTAACCAAAACACAAAAAAGGATTGGTACTTGGAAAATATGGCCTTGGTGATAGAAACAACATCAGAGAGCACATGATAGAATTTTGCAAGAATGATGACTTATTCATTACAAACCTCTCTTTTCAACAATATAAACAGAAACTGTATACATGGACCTCACAATATGAAATACATAGGAATAAAACTGACTACATCTATGGAAAGAGACAATGGAGAAGCTCAATATCATCAGTCAGAACAAGCCTAGGGATTAACTGCAGAACAAATCATCAATTGCTCATTTGTAAATTCAAGGTGCAGCTGAGGAAAATTAAAAGAAATCCATGAGATCCAAAATAAAACCTTGAGTATATGCCACCTGAATTTAGCAACCATCTCAAGAATAAATTTGACACATTGAACACCAAGGAAGGAAAACCAGGTGAGTTGTGGGATTACATCAAGGACATCATGCATAAAGAAAGCAAAAGATTATTTTTAAAGAAGAAAGAAAAGACCAAGATGGACTTTTGAAGAGACTCTGAAAACTTGCTCTTAACAATGAATAACTAGAGTAAATGGAAGAAATGAGGAGGTAAATTGCTGATAACAAAGATAACAAAGTGCAACTCTAGAAGACAAAGTAAAGTAGTATAATGAAATGTGCAAAGACTTAAGAGTCAGAAAACCAAAATGGAAGAAGCAGCTCAGAACAAGCTGAAAGAACTGAAGAAAAATTTAAAGTCTTCAATTGCAATATTGAAGGACTCTATGAACAAAATATTGAACAATCCTGGAAGCATCAAAATAATAATACTAATAAAAAGATGGAAAGAATACAGAGTCACTATACCAAAAAGAATTGGTCAACATTCAACCATTCCAAGAGATAGTATATGATCAAGAACCAATAGCATTGAAGGAAAAAGTCCAAGTTGTACTGAAGGCATTGTGAAAAACAAGGCTCTGGGATTGATAGAATACCTGTTGAGATTTTTCAAAAAAATGGATGCAGTGCTGAAGATGCTCACTTGTTTATGCCAAGAAATTTGGAATGAGAATTCCAGAACACTAAATTATGCTCATGAGAAACCTCATGAGAAGGAAAGATTGAAGTTGTCAAAGATTTCATTTTATTTGGATCCACAATCAATGCCCATGGAAGCAACAGTCAAGAAATCAAACAACATATTTCATTAGGGAAATCTGCATAAGACCTCTTTATGTTAAAGAGCAAAGTTGTCACTTTGAGGAAGATGCACTTATTCCAAGTCATGATATTTTCAATAGCCTCAAGTTCATGTGAGAGCTGGACAACGAACCAGGAAGACCAAAGAAGAATTGATACCTTTTAATTATGGTATTGGAGAAGAACATTGCATATACCATGGGCTGCCAGAAGAATGAACACATCTATCTTGGAAGGACTACAGCCAGAATATTCCTTAAAAGCAAGTATGGCAAGATTTTGTCTCACATACTTTGGCCATATTATCCAAACCAAAATCAAACTCACTGCCGTCAAGTCAATTTCAACTCATAGTGACCCCTCCCTGGGTTTCTGAGACAGTATCTCTATGGAAGTAGATGGCCCAACCTTCCTTCTGAGGAGTGTCTGGTGAGTTTGAACCACCATCCTTCTGGTTAGCAGTCAAATGCCTTAGGCACAGGGCCAAATCCCTGAAGAAGGATATAGGGCTGGGTGTGGTAGTTAAGGTTGTTGTCAACTTGGCTGGGTCTGCTTGAGTAGCTGGATAGCTTGTTATAGTTATTCCCCATGGTGAGATTGGCAATCAGGTCCATGGTGGAATCTAGTGGAGCAGCTAAGTAGCTGCTTTACAGATATGGGCTGCTTCTAGTATATAAACAGCAACTTTGAGAAAGGTCTCTAGATTTTTGGTATGCTTGAACCCTGCTTAGCCAAGTCATTGTTCAACAGTCTGCCATGCCCTGTCAATCTTGGGACTTTTTCACTTGAATTAGTGGCCTGCCATGTTGTTGGGTGATATAGGGTCTGTTCCTTTTCAGTTGTTGACCTTGGGTTTGTCAGCCTCAGCAGCCAGAAGCTGCCTGAGTGAAGAGATACCTCTAGCTTCAGTGGGCCAGGAGCAAGAGGCAGAGCTGAAGCCCATGGTCAAGGGGATTTCACCCAACACAGCCCCTAGAGGCTTGCACCATGAACTCGGACTTCCAGCCTCCAAAATTTGTAAGCATAAACTCCTGTTTTTTAAAGCCATCCACTTGTGGTATGTTCATGTCAGAGCAACATTAGGTTACCAAAACCCTGGGTGGAGTGTGAGCAAGAAAGCGGAAGACCCTCGATGGGATAGATTGACTCAATGGCTGCAACAGTGGACTCAAATATAGCAATGATTGTGAGGATGGCTCAGGACCAGGCACTGTTTCATTTTATTGTACATAAGGTCGCCACGAGTCAGAATCAACTCGATGACAAGTAACAACAGTGTGAGTAATTTCTCATGCCTCTCTTCACTTACAGTTCTTTCTCAGCATATCTCTACTGGTTCTTACCACAGTTCATTTGCATAGCATTTTATATCTAACACCTTTTGTCTTTCCTTAAATTATAAATGCCTAGAGAGGAAAATTTCTAGCAGTTTCATCTCTGTAGCTTCACAGTGCCCCTTACACAGCACACTGTGGTCCACACATAATAATAGATGCTCAATAAAGGTGATGGTGGGAAGGATACCCAAGAAGAAGGGTGGAAATAATATCCCTTCCTCTGAGCCTAACACAATGCATGGCACTTGAAAGATATTCAGTGAATTGTTGCTGAACAAATTAATGGATGAATGCTTATTCCTATACCATTATACTTCCTTATTAGTCTCCTTCCTGCCCAGGGCATTTGTTTTCAGAAGGACCCTTCCATATTTTGTCATATGTGATTGGTTGGAAGATTTTGAGATTAATCCCTCTGAATGTGTCTTCCTTCCAAAATTCTAATCTTGCTTTCACATGCTGCTCTGAGTCCTGCCGACCCACCTGGGCAAAGTAATTGGAAAGCAGATAGCATCATCAGGAGCACTGGTGTGTTTGAGAGGGATGAGTGTCTAGTTCTTCGGCAGGCTTGCTGATTCCCTGCTCTTCCTCACATTTTGTTCTTCAATCCTCCTCCCAAAAAAGCCCTTTTGTCCTTCCCTAATTAGTTATGGAGAAGAGAAGTAAATATGCCCCTTTTGTGGTCTTTAATGAATTAATCTTCATGAAATCTCTTACTGTGGTATAAAAACAAAGAGTTGCAAACTGATTATCATCCTCATTATTAGAATCCACACATGGAAAAATGGCTTCCTCAGGGATTTCTTTGCCTTCTTTGTCTAGAACTGAATTTCAGAGCAAGAGAGTATTAACATAGTAATACATTTTAGTAGTAAAAGGAGATAATGAAAAATATCAAGTGATTAAACAGCAACTCCCTGTGATAAAGAATTCAGTGGAAACTGACTTCTTCTGTTAACTCTTCAGAAAAATTAGCTATTATACTGTTGTGGGACATTTCAAGTACAATCGAGGATGCTTTAGTTTAAGTTTTCAATCAGACAGAAGTAAATTTTTGTGAATTAATGGAAACATTTGGACTGTGCTAAGATGTGTCATTAAAGCAAAAGGAGAGGGGCTTTAGGAACCACAAAGCTCATCTCATCCTCCTGTTCGTTAAATGAACTACCCAAGACCACACAGCTAGGAAGAAGCAGAGCTAGTTACCAAAGTCAATATGCATTGCTGGACACTGAATCATATGTAACATGTGTATGGTATGTGTGTGTGTGCATACACATACGTATATCTATCAATTGATCTATGTGTCTATATAATTATTCCTTATAATAATCACATGAGAGAGGTATTGCCTATTTCATCAATTCAAAGATGCATGTATTTATGTATTTTAACGTTTTTGAATTTGGAACGAATATTCCAATCAATAGTATTTTACTGTCTCTGTGGGTTGCTATTAAAATTCTTCCTGAGAAGTTTGCCACTAGTCACATGGGGGCACTATCAACCTGGGCCAACTTTAAACTTGCAGCATAAAGGATTTTTAGTTTTTCTTCTATTTTTTTGGGCTGGGGGGTGAAGAGGAGAGTGTCCACTTGAAGTGTAAATCCAGAAGGCAAGGTTATCGGAATACAGAGGTTCAAATTTTCAAGAGAGATCCTGTCTTAGTTCTTCAGTGCTGCTATAACAAATATCACAAGTGGATGATTTTAACAAGTGGAAATTTATTCTTTTACAGTTTAGGAGGCTACAAGTCTGAGTTCAGAGTGCGGGCTCTAGGGGAGGACTCTCTCTGTCTCTTTTGTTCCTAGGAGGATCTCAGTGCAGTGCCCCTGGGCCAAAAGGACACACTCCTCTCCTTGCCCCTCTTTCTTGGCAGTAGTAGACCCCCTTTCTCTGCTCCCTTCTCTTTCCTTTTCTCTCCTATATCTTGTAAGATAGAAGATGTTGCAAACTGTACCCCAGGGAAGCACCCCTTTCTTCTGGATCAGGGCTGTGGTGGGACAAAAGATGTTGCAACCCACCTTTAATTTTAATTAATCCTTTTACACCTGATCAGCTTATCCCATCAGATCACATCATGGGATATCATTACATATTTGCCACATTACATCTTTACATAACTTCTAAACCATGGAAAACCATGGCTCAGCCAAGTTGACACAAATTTTGGGGAAACACAATTCAATCTGTGACAGATACCCGCCCTCACCACCATCACCACCACCACAGAGATAACATATTTCCTTATTGTCTCTATTGTCTCATTTCTCTTAGACTGAGGGCATAGTCCTTTGGTGTCTCAGCCTTATGTGGGGCTCTAGCTTGGACATTTTTTGTCTCTTAGTAATACATAAAATAGAAGCATATCAGGCATTCAGAAAAAGTGGCGTTGTTATCCCCCTTACATCCATGAGAAAACTGAGGCATGGAGAAGCTAAGTAACTTACCTGAGGTCATTAAGGTGTGTGTGGGTTTTATTTATTTATTTGCCCAGTTCTAGGAGCTCTGATGACATAATGTCTAAGGCATTTGACTGCTAACCAGAAGGCTGGTAGTTCAAACCCACCAGCCACTCCTCAGAAGGAAGGTTGGGCAATCTTCTTCCATAGTGATACTGCCTCAGGAAGCCAAGGCAGGGTCATTATGAGTTGGATCCGACTCTGTGGCAGTGCTTTTTTTTTTTTTTTTTTCAATTCATTTCAAGTTCAATGTTCTCTCTGGTGCATCACCTTTTACCAAAAAATAACTGAGTTACTTTGGAAAAGTCATTCTCCTTTCTGGGCATTGGTTTTCTCCATGTGATAAATAAGAATAGGTTGAGTATAAGAAGGAGGAAACAAAGAAATAACATATGTTGCTTTCTTATGCCTAGCACAGGAACTTGTGATTTTTCAATCATCTAACAATCAAATTAACCTAACAAATGTTGTTGTTAGGTGCTGTTGAGTTGTCTCCAGCTCATAACGACCGTATGCACAGCAGAACCAAACACTGCCCAGTCATACGCCAGCACCACAATCCTTGCTATATACTTGAGCTCATTACCGCAGCCACTGTATCACTCCATCTGGCTGAGGGTCTTCCCCTCTTTCCTCACCCCTCCACCTTACCAAGCATGACATCCTTCTCCAGGGAATGGTCCCTTCTGACAACATGTCCAAAGTAAATGAGACGAAGTCTGGCCATTCTTGCTTTCAAGGAGCATTCTGGGTGCACTTCCTCCAGGACAGATTTGTTAGTTTTTTTTTTTAGCAGTCCATGGTAATTTCAGTATTCTTCACCAGCACCACAACTCAAAAGCTTCAATTCTTTTTTGGTCTTCCTTATTCATTGTCCAGCTCTCACATGTATATGAGGTGAGCTCTGGTGGTGCAGTGCCTAAGGCATTTGATTGCTAACCAAAAGGCTGGCAGTTCAAACCCACCAGCCACTCCTCGGAAGGAAGGTTGGGCAATCTACTTTCATAGTGATACCTCCTTGAAAATGCAAAGAGGGGTCACTATGAGTTGGATCTGACTTGAAGACAGTGAGGTTTTTTTTTTTTTTTTTTCTGTATGTGTCAGGCATACCTTAGTCCTTAAGGAGATATCTTTGTTCTTTAGCACTTGAAAGAGGCCCTTCACAGCCGATTTGCCCAATGCTGTACATCACCTGATGTCCTGACTGTGGCTTCCATTGGCATGGATTGTAGAACCAAGCAATATGAAGTCTTTGGCAACTTCAATCTTTTCTTCATCTATTGTGATGCTGCCTATAGGTCCAGTTGTGAGGATTTCTGTTTTGTTTATATTGAGATGTAATCCATACAGCAGACTCTACTCTTCAATCTTCATCAGTAAGACCTCCAAGTCATCCACACTTTCAACAAGCAAAGTTGTGTCATCTGTGTATCTCAGGTTGTCAATGAGCCTTCCTCCAGTCCTGTTGCCACATTCTTCTTCATATACTCCAGCTTCTTGGATTATTTTCTCAGCATATAGATTGAATAACCAAAACAAAACCAAACCCACTGCCGTCGAGTTGGATCTGACCCATGATGACCCTTCCTTGGATTTCTGAGGCAGTATCACTACAGAAGGAGATTGCCCAAACTTCCTTCTGAGGAGTGGCTGGTGGGTTTGAACCACCAGCCTTCTGGTTAGCAGTCAAATGCCTTGGGTACTACATATGGAGAAAACTCTAACACACTCCCTTCCTGATTTTAAACCATGTAATATCCTCTTTTCTGTCCTAATGACAGCCTCCTGGTCTATGTACTTGTTCCTCATGAGTACAAGCAAGTATAGTGGAATTCCCATTCTTCCCAGTGTTATCCACAATTTTTTATGATCCACACAATCAAATGTCTTTGCATAGTCAATAAAACACAAGTAAACATCTTTCTGGTATTCTTTGTTTTGAGCCAAGATCCTTCTGACATCAGCTATGATATCTCTTGCTCCACTTCCCCTTCTGAATCCAGATTGCATTTCTAAAAGTTCTCTGTCAATACACTCCTGCAACTGATTTTGAATTATTTTCAGTAAGATTTTACTTGTGTTTGATATTAATGATATTGTTCCATAAATTTCATATTCTGTGGGATCACCTTTCTTTGGAATGGATACAAAAATGAATCTCTTCCAGTCAGGTGGCCAGGTAGCTGTCTTCCAAATCTCTTGGCATAGCCTAGTGAGTGCCTCCAGTGAAGCATTTGTTTGTTGAAACATCTCAATGGGTGTTCAGTCAATTTCTGGAGCCTTATCTTTGCCAATTCCTTCAATTCTTCCTTCAGTACCATTGGTTCTTGATCATATGCCACCACCTGAAGTGGATGATCATCTACCAATCTTTTTTGTTATAGTGACTCTGTGTATTCCATCCATATTCTTTTGATGTTTTCTGCATCATTCAACATATTGCCCATGAAATCTTTCAGTATTGAAATTCAAGGCTTAAATTTTTTTCCTCCATTCTTTCAGCTTGAGAAATGCTGAGTGTGTTCTTCCCTTTTGGTCTTCTAACTCAAGGTGTTTGCATTTCATTATAATAATTGGCTTCATCTACTTGAGCTGCTCTTTGAAATCTTCTGTTCAGCTCTTTTATCCTGCAAAATCTTCCATTTGCTTTAGCTACTCTCTGTTCAAGGGTAAGTTTCAGAGTCTCTTCTGATATCTACTTTGGTCTCTTCTTCCCTTCCTGTCTTTTCAATGACTTTTTGCTTTCTTCATGGATGATCTTCTTGATGTCATCCCACAATTCCTCTGGTTTTCGGTCATTTGTGTTCAAGGCATCCCATCTATTCCTTAGATGGTCTCTAAATTCAGGAGGGATTTATATTTTGGTTATATTTTGTCTCTCATGGACTTCTTTTGTCTTCAGCTTCAACTTGAACTTGCATATGAGTAGTTAATTGTCTGCTCCACAGTCAGCTCCTGGCCTTGTTTTGGCTGAAGATATTGAGTTTCTCCATTGCCTCTTGCCATAGGTATAGTCAATCTGATTCCTGTGAACTCCATCTGGTGAAGTCCATGTATATAGCTGCCATTTGTGTTATTGAAAAAGTATTTGCAATAAATAAGTCAATGGTCTTGCAAAATTCTATCATGCAATCTCCAGCATTATTTCTATCACTAAGGCCATATTTTCCAACTACCAGTGATTCTTCTTTGTTTCCAACTTTTGCATTCCAATCACCAGTGATAATTAACACATCTTGATTGCATATTTAATCAATTTCAGACTGCAGAAGTTGGTGAAAATCTTCAATTTCCTCATCTTTAGCTTTGGTGGTTGGTGCATAAATTTTAATAATAGTAGTATTAACTGGTCTTCTTCATGTCAAGTGTTCTAGAATTCCCATTTTCCACAGTGTTATACATAATTTTTTTTTATGATATACACAGTCAAAAGCCACTGTTTTATCTGATAATAAAACAGAGATAAATATTTTTATTCACTGGCATCCCAGATCAGTCTGACATCAGCAGTGATATACCTCATTTCATGTCAGTTTTTGAATCTGGATTGAATTTGATGTACTGCTACAACTCCTTTTTGAATTATCTTCAGCAAATTTTACTTGCCTGTGATATTAATGATACTGTTTAATAATTTCTGCATTCTGTTGGAATCACCTTTCCTTGGAATGGGCACAGATATGGATCTCTACCAGTCAATTGGCCAGGTAGCTCTCTTCCAACTTCATGACATAGAGGAATGAGCACTTTCAGTATGGCTTCTGTTTGTTGAAACATGTCAGTTGGAATTCCATCCATTTCTGAAGCCTTGTTTTTTTCCAGTGCCTTCAGTGCAGCTTGGACTTCTTCCTCCAATGCATTGGTTCTCGATCATATTCTACCTCTTCAAATGGCTAAACATCAACCAGTTCTTCTGGTACAGTACCTCTAGGTATTCCTTCCATTTCTTTTGATGCTTCCTGAGTTGTTCAAGATTTTGCCCATAACCCATAAACCCATTTCCCTCGAGTTCATAGTGACCCCTCCTTGGATTTCTGAGGCAATATCACTATGGAAGTAGATTGCCCAACTTTCCGAGGAGTGGCTGGTGGGTTTGAACTAAGCCTTCTAGTTAGCAGTCAAATGCCTTAGGCATAGAATCCTTCAAAATTGCAACTTGAGGCTTGAATTTTTCTTCAGTTCTTTTAGCTTGAGAAATCTGAGTGAGTTCTTCCTGTTTCATTTTCTAACTTTAAGTCTTTGCACATTTCATTATATTTTACTTTGTCTTCTCAATTTTCTCTTTGAAATCTTCTGTTCAGCTCTTTTATTTCATCATTTCTTCATTTTACTTTAGCTACCCTACATTCAAGAACAAGTTTCAGAGTCTTTAATCATTCCTTTCTTCCCTGTCTTTTTAATGACTTATTGCTTTCTTCATGTATGATTTCCTTGATATTATCCTACAGCCCATCTTGTCTTCAATTATTGGTGTCTAATGTTCCAAATTCATTCTTGTTATGGTCTCTAAATTCAGGTTGGATATACTCAAGTTTGTACTTGTGCTCTCATTCATTGACTTGTTTAAATTTTCTTCATCTTCAGCTTTAACTTGTATGTGAGCAAATGATGTTTTTTTTTTTTTTTTTGCAGTTAGCCCCAAGCCCAAGCCTTGCTCTATCTGATGATATTGAGTTTCTTCATCATCCCTTTCCACCAATGTAGTTGATTCCTGTGTATTCCATCTATGTATAGTCCTCATATACAGTTGATGTTTATGTTCTTGATAAAATGCATCTGCAAGAAATTAGTCATTGTTCTGGCAACAAAATTCTATGATGCAATCTGAATGACCAAGACTATATTTTCCAAATACTGATTCTTCTTGTTTCCAACTTCCACATTACAATCACCAATTATTATCCATGCATCTTTGTTGCATGCTTGATCAATTTCAAGCTACAGAAATTGGTAAAAATATTGATTTCTTCATCTTTAGTATTAATGGTTGGTGTATAAATCTGAACAATAGTTGTACTAACTGGTCTTCCTTTTGGACATGTGGATATTATCTTATTACTGACAGTGTTGTACTTCAGGATGCATATTGAAATGCTGTTTTTGATGATGAATATGATGCCATTCCTCTTCAATTTGTTATTTCCAGCATAGTAGACCATATGATTGCCCAAATCAAAACGGCCAATATCAGCCCGTTTCAGCTCACTAGTGCTGTTGTTGTTATTGTTATATGCTGTCATGTCAGGTCCGACTTATAATGACCCCTCCTTGTGTTTCTGAGGCATTATCACTACGGAAGTAGATTGTCCCATCTTCATTCCGAGGAGTGGCTGGTGGGTTTGAACCGCCATCCTTCTGGTTAGCAGTCAAGTGCCTTAGGCACTATGCTACCAGAGCTCCCATCACTAGTGCTAGGGATATCAATATTTGTGTTATCCATTTCATTTTTGATGACTTCTAAATTTCCTAGATTCATACTTTGTACATTCAACATTCTGATTATTAATGGATGTTTTCAGCTATTTCTTCTCATTTTGAGTCATGCCACATCAGCAAATGAAGGTCCTGAAAGCTTTATTTCATCCTCGCCATTAATGTTGACTCTCCTTTAAGAGAGAAATTCTTTTCCATTCATATTTTGAGTGCCTTCCAATGTGAGAGTCTTATCTTCTGTCACTATCTCAGTTTTTTGCAGCTATTCATAAGGTTTTGACTGGCCTGTGCTTTGTTTCTTTTCTTTTTCAGGAGTAGAATTTCATGCCCTCCTTCCAAAACTATCTTAACCTAGAAGCTCCACTGAAATTTATCTTCCATGGATGTCCCCACTGGTATTTGAGATACTGGTGGCATAAATTCCAGCATCACAGCCACATGCAAACCAGCACATTATGACAAACTGACAGATGAGTAGGGGTAGAGGCACCTAGATAAATTTATTTGAAATAATAAAATTATTTTGAAAAAAATAAAATAAATTTATCTGAAAAAAATTGACGACTATAAATTTTATGAATAGCAGTGAAACATTGAAAACTTTGTAGAGGTTCACTGAGAAAGGGGAAGACCCTCAACAAGATGGATTGACACAGTTGCTGCAATGATGGGCTCAAGCATAGCAAGGATTGTGAGGATAGTGCAGGACTAGGCATTGTTTTGTTCTGTTGTACATATGGTAGCTATAAGTTGGAGCCTACTTGATGGCACCTGAAAACAATAACAATGTTTATCTAAAATACATGAATTCCCCTACCTCAAAACACCACCACTGGTCTGTCAGTTTGATGTACTATAGTAGTTTGTGTGTTGCTATGAGGCTGAAGACTATGCCACCAGTATTTCAAATGCCAGCAGGGTCCCACTTGGTGGACAGGCTTCAGTGGAGCTTCCAAAGACAGACATGGAAGAAGGAAGGGGTCATACATTTCTCAAAGAATTAGCCAGTAAAAACCTTATAAATATCAGTAAAACTGCCTGATGTATTACTGGAAAACATTATGAATAGCCCTGAAACATTGTCCAATGTAGTGTTGGAAGATGAACCCCTCAGGTCAGACGGCTCTCAAAATGTGATTAGGGAAGAGCTGTTTCCTCAGAGTAGAGCTGACCTTAATGATATGGGTGGAGTGAAACTTTTGCAACCTCCATTTGCTGATGTGGCACAACTCAAAATGAAAAGAAACAGCTACAAACATCCATTAATAATCAGAACATGGAATGTACAAAGTATGGATCTAGGAAAATGGAAAGTTGTCAAAAATGAAATGGAATGCATAAAGATCGATATCCTAGGCATTAGTGAGCTGAAATGGAATTGTTTTGGCTATTTTGAGTCAGACAACCATTTATCTACTATGCTGGTAATGACAAATTCAAGAGGAATGCATGGCATTCTTTGTCACAAAGAATGTTTCAAGATCTATCCTGAAATCATAATGCTGTCACTGATAGGATAATATCCATATACCTATAAGGAAAAGCCAGTTAATACTACTATTATCCAAATTTATGCACCAATCACCAAAACCAAAGATGAGGAAATTGAAGATCTTTACCAACTTCTGCAGTCTGAAGTTGACCAAACATGCAATCAAGATATGTTGATTATCACTGGTGATTGGAATGCCAAAGTTGGAAACAAAGAAGAATCACCGGTAGTTGATAAATATAATCTTGGTGATAGAAACAACACTGGAGATTGCATGATAGAATTTTGCAAGACCAATGACTTGTTCATTGCAAATACCTTTTTTTCAATGACACAAATGGCAGCTATACATGTGGACTCACCAGACAGAGTATACAGGAATCAGATTGACTACATCAGTGGCAAGAGGCAATGAAGAAACTCAATATCTTCAGCCAAAACAAGACCAGGAGCTGATTATGGAACAGACTATCAAGTGCTCACTTGCAAGATCAAGTTGAAGTTGAAGACAATTAAAACAAGGGGAGAGCCAAAATGACCTTGAATATATCCCTCCTGAATTTAGACCATCTAAAGAATAGATTTGATTCATTGAACACCAATGACCAAAAACCAGAGAAATTGTGGGATGACATCAAGAAGATCATCCATGAAGAAAGCAAAAGGTCATTAAAAAGACAGAAAAGGAAGAAAAGACCAAAATGGATGTCAGAAGAGACTCTGAAACTTGCCCTTGAATGGAGAGTAGCTAAAGCAAATTAAAGAAATGAGAAGATAAAACAGCCGGAAAGAAGATTTTAAAGAGCAGCTTAAGAAGACAAAGTCAATTATATAGAATGAAATGTGCAAAGATTTGGAGTTAGAAAACCAAAAGGGAAGAACACATTTTGCATTTCTCAAACTGAAGTAACTGAAGAAAAATTCAAGCCTCATGTTGCAATATTGAAAGAATCTATGGGCAAAATATTCAGTCATACAGGAAACATCAGAAGAAGATGAAAGTAATACAAAGAATCACTGTACCAAAAAGAATCGTCATTATTCATCCATTTCAGAATGTGACACATGGCCAAGAACTAATGGTTTTGAAGGAAGAAGTCGAAGCTGCACTGAAGGAATGGGCAAAGGGCAAGGCTCCAGAAATTGACAGAATACCCATTGAGATGTTTCCCCAAATGGATGCTGTGCTGGAGGCACTCATTTGGCTATGCCAGGAGATTTGGAAGACAGCTACCTGGTCAACTGACTGGAAGACATCAATATTTGTACCAATTCCAAAGAAAGGTGATCCCACAGAATGTGGAAATTATTGAATAATATCATTAATATCACATGCAAGTAAAATTTTGCTGAAGATAGTTCAAAAATGGTTGCAGCAGTATATTGACAAAGACCTTCCTGAAATGCAAGCTGCATTCAGAAGAGGATGTGTAATGAGGGAGATCATTGCTGATGTGATGGATCTGGGCTGAAAGCAAAGGACACCAAAAGGATGTTTACCTGTGTTTTATTGACTGTGCAAAATCATTCAATTGTGTGAATCATAGCAAATTATGGATAACATTGAAAAGAATGGAAATTCCAGAACACTTAATTGTGTTCATGAGGAACCTGCACATAGACCAGGAGGCTGTTGTTCAAACAGAACAAGGGGATACTGAAGTGTTTAAAATCAGAAAGGGAGTGTGTCAGGATTGTATTAATTTACCATATTTATTCAATCTGTATGCTGAATGGGCAGTGTTTCGTTCTGCTGTGTGTGGGGTCGCTATGAGTCAGAAATGACTCTATGGCACTAACAACAGCAACAACAATACTGAAAAATAATCTGATAAACTGGACTATATGAAGAAGAATGTGGCATCAAGATTGGTGGAAGATTCATTAACAACCAGCAATACGCAGATGACACAACTTTGCTTGCTGCAGGTGAGGATGACTTGAAGTACTTACTGATTAAAGATTATAGTCTGCATTATGTTTTACACCTCAACATGAAGAAACAAAAATCCTCACAACTGGACTAATAAGCAGCATTATGTTAAATGGAGAAAAGATTGAAGTTATCAAAGATTTCATATTACTTGGATCCACAATCAACAGTAATGGAAGCAGCAGTCAAGACATCAGACGATGTATTACACTGGGCAAATATGTTGCAAAAGACCTCTTTCAAGTACTGAACAGCAAAGATATCTCTTTGAAGACTAAGGTGTGCCTAATCCAAGCCATGGTATTTTCAATAGCCTCATATGCATGTTAGAGCCGGACAATGAATAAAGAAGACTGAAGAAGAGTTGATGCTTTTGAATTATGGTGTTGGTGAAGAATATTGAAAGCACCATGGACTACTAAAAGAACTAACAAATCTGTCCTGGAAGAAGTGCAGCCAGAATGCTCCTTGGAAGTAAGAATGGCCAGACTTTGTCTCACCTACTTTGGTCATGTTGTCAGAAGGGACCATTCCTTGGAGAAGGCTATCATACTTGGTAAAGTAGAAGGTCAACAAAAAAGGGGAAAGCCCTCAACAAGGTGGGCTGACACAGTAGCTGCAATGATGGGCTCAGATATAGCAGGGATTGTGAGGCTGGCACAGGACCAGGAAGTGTTTCATTCTGTTGTACATATAGGATGACTATAAGTTGGAGACTACTCAATAACACTTAACAACAACAACAACCCCCAAATAAAAAGCAATGTGCTTTTTGTTTAATAAAGAAGATAATACATGTTCAATGAGTGGGATTCTTGTTCTTATGGCCATTGTTATCTTTGCAAGTAGGGTGGTAGTTGGCAGCGTCCTTTAGTTGAGACTTCGTCTTTTTCCATTGCAATAGAAAAAGCAACATTGACCCAGTCATCATCTTGTACTTCTCCTCTCTTGACTGGTCCATTTTCTTACTGTCACATTTATTCTTTGGATAAATTGTTATTTTTAGTCAAGTGATTTTTAGCTCTTAGAGACATGGAAGCCATCTTCACCTTTTATAAGAACTTCCAGAGAGGTCTGTCATGATTTATTATGATTGGAGTTCTACTCTGTCCTATAGGGTCACTATGAGTTGAAATCAACTTGATGGTAGTGGAAATTGTGTAGCTATTTAAGGGGAACTTAAATTTTATTTCTAATACCTTAGGGATGTTTCTTATTTGTACCCCTCTAGTAATTCTGACAGTACCATTCAGTTAATGTAAGGAATCTGAGAACTCATTTGATCCATTGCTCCCATTTTATGGATAAGGAAACAAAAGCTCTGAAAAGGAGAGAGTGATAAGCCCAGGTCTACGTAGGAGGCTGGTATAGACCTTGTGCTAGAAGATGAATTCTTGGCTCCCAGGTCAGAGTTCCTCCCATTTTTGGTTTCTCTGTCACACTTGAAAGAAAGAGGGCACACACTGACACCACGCCTCATATTTGACCTTCTGTCTGACCATGTCATATTCATGTGTTATGGATCACTGATTCTTCTAAGAACCTACTCAAAAATCAGTACAGCATTTAAAAACAACTTTTCAGGAGATGGTGTACACCTTGAGACATCATAGCTTTGTGATTTTTTGTGAAACGGTCCTGATTATAGGTAACCTTGTTTCCCAGAGCCAGCCTGAGTATGGAAATATATGTCTCCTCTGGTGCTCAGCTATGAAGTTCTCCTGTCCATGGCCCACCAGGAGGTCTGGTTGGGAGAGCTGCAGCTGAACATTTTTAGAAAAAAACAGATTCCATGAGGAAGACTACAAACTAATCAGGAATGTAGCATTTCATCTATTTCTTCCAAGCTTCTCAAAGGAATTGCAAATGATAAGCTATTTGTAATATTTACTCTTTAAAATCACATTTTAAAATCCCTAAAATCAACATCACTCATTTTAGAAAGTTTACAAAAGATAAGAAACAAATCCCCTCTATTCAAAAACCCAGAAGATAGCCACAGTTGTAATTTTTTTATATTTAATTATACATTTTTTCCTAGGTAAACCCAAGGAGGGGTCACTATGAGTCATGTCTGACTTGACAGCACATAACAACAACAAGGTGTAACAGTTATAATTATAATGCACATATCTGAAAATAATTTTTATTGTATAATTAATAAAGAATGGGTGCTCTGGTAGCATAGTGGCTAAGGCACTTGACTGCTAACCAGAAGGCTGGTGGTTCAAACCCACCAGCCACTCCTTGGAAGGAAGGTTGGGCAATCCTACTTCCATAGTGATACTGCCTCAGAAACCCAAGGAGGGGTCACTATGAGTCGGGTCCGACGGCACATAACAACAACAACAACAAATTAATAAAGAATAGGCATTTTTTCCATGTTACTGCATAAAACTCCCAAGTACAACATGCAAAGCCTTTTGTGTTCCAGCTTCCCTCTTTAGTCTCATGACTGTCAACCTCAATCTCGTATTCTCTACTCTATCTAGACTGAACAATGTGCTCTTCACTGAATGTTACCTCCCCTTCTGTATTGGTTATCTAGTGCTGTTCTAGCAGAA
Source organism: Orycteropus afer afer (assembly GCF_000298275.1). Taxonomy (NCBI): domain Eukaryota; kingdom Metazoa; phylum Chordata; class Mammalia; order Tubulidentata; family Orycteropodidae; genus Orycteropus; species Orycteropus afer. Next base: position 665,365 of record NW_006922265.1, on the reverse strand, counting down.
AACACCACAAGTGGTTGGCTTTCACAAATGGGTTTATTCTCTTACAGTTTAGGGGCTAAATGTCTGAGTTTAAAGTGCCAGCTCTAGCCACTGGGTGAGGGTCCCTTGACCTTGGGTTTCAGCTCTGCATCTTGCTCCTGGCCCACTGAACCTGGAGGCTTCTCTTAAACAGCTGCTGGCTGCTGAGGCTGACAAACCCAAGGTTGACAAGTAAAATGGCACAGTCTCAAGAATATTAAGCAACATGGCAGGCCATTAGTTCAAGGCAAGAAACAGTCCCAAAATTGGCAGGCAACATGGCAGGCTGCTGAATGAAGACTCAGATACACGCAGGGTCCAAGCATACCAAAAAGCTCAAGACCTTTCTCAAAGTGTCTTCTTATATACTAGAAGCAGAGCACATCCCTAAGGCAGCTACTCAGATGCTCACAGTAGATTCCACCATGGAGCTGATTAACAGTCTTCTCATGGGGAATGCTTTGGTTACCTGCAGGCCCACTCTAACAAATACACCACAGACGTATGTCTTTCAGAAACAGGAATTTATTCTCTTACAGTTTAGGAGGCTGGAAGTCCAAGTTTAAAGCACCAGCTCTATGGACTAGATGAAGGCACATCAACCTTGGTCTTCAGCTCTGCCTCTTTCTCCTGGCCTAATGAAGCTGGAGGCATCTCTTAACTCAGGAAGCTGCTGGCTGCTGAAGCTGAAAAACCCAAGGTTAACAAGTGAAATGGCACAGTCCCAAGATTAGCAGACAACATGGCAGGCCACTTGTTCCAGGGACAGTCCCACTATCAGCAGACAACACGGCAGTCCATTCACTGATGACTTAGCCAAATACAAGATCCAAGAGTGCCAAAAATCTCTAGAGGCCTTTCTCAAAACCGTTTTCTTATATACTAGAAGCAGACCACATCCCTAAGGCAGCTACTCAACTGCTCAAGTAGATTCTACCATGGAGTTGATTACTAGTATCATCATGGGGAATAACTATATCAAGCTGCCCAGCCACCCAAAAACATGCTCAGCCAAGTTGACACACAACTACAACAGGGAATAACCACATCCAGGTGCCCAGACACTGAAAACCAGGCCCAGCCATTTTGACACATAACTTTAATTACCACACCTCCCAACCCATGTCTCACTGTGCCTTCACCTGGTGATTAGCTAGAATGTCAGCAGGAAATCGAATTTACCCCTAATCGTTCAAATGAAGACGCTTTAATGTGGAAACCATTAGAGGCAGGGATAGGTTTAGGGGAACAACAACAGGAAAAAAAAAAAGGATTATGATGATGCTGAAATGCTAAGAAAGAAGCAATAGAGGGAAATTCTTACATACCCCTAATCCTTCCACCCACCACTACCTGGACCAAAAATTCTGGGGCCAGCTGAGAACTGGAGCTTCAGAGGAAGGGCTACCTGGCAAGAGCTGTAGACACAGAAAGACAGGATTACTAGACATAAGCTATCAGAGTAGGGAGAGAACAAGGAAGAAAGACCCTATCTTCCTCTTGCTCTCTCTCCAACAGCCCTCTGACTTCTTGTCATTATTTCCCATTAGTCAAGCCCCAACCAGAAGCCAGAGGGCAAGGGGGCACTGGTGGTACTTTCCGGAGGTACTATCTATTGGAGCACAAAGTAGACTAGAGAAAGACAGAGAAGGGATTGAGAAGGGGAAGCCAACAAAAATAACCACCAATCCTGTTTAATTTTGATTTAGTATCTTCCAAGTCCTGACTTGTAGTTTTTGTTCTTATTATGTGCTTTCCAGTCAGTTTGGACTCAGCAACCCTATGTGACAGAGTAGAAGTGTCCATTGGGATTCCTAGGCTGCTTGTTATTTTTTCAAGGAAGTGAGAATGGGTTAATTTCCCGTCTTTAGGCTCCCATTGCTTCCAGTGTCTTCCTCAAGGTAACACTTGCTATACCTGATTTAAATTACTTGCAAACCGAGACTATGTCCTGTTTAGTATTATTTATTCAGTACCAAGCAGAGAGTCTTGTACATAATAGGTAGTCAATAAGTATTTGCATAATCATTTCCAAAGCCTTAATAATATATTTTTTTCTAGGAACTGGACCATAATTTACTTAACTTTTCTCCTATTGATTTTTTGTTAAAAAACAAATTGTGTTCATTGTTTCAGTGTTAGCTTTATTCCTCTACTTGAAGTGTAAACTACTTGAAGGCAGAAGCTAGAGGCTGTGTCATACACATCTCTCTGGTTGTCTCTGTCTCTCATCACACACACACACACACACACAGACACACACGCCTGACCAGTTACACTTTAGTCTAATATATATACAGGATCAGAAGCCACCTAGAGTGGCCAGGGTCTCCTGTTTTCAAAAAAATATTCCTATGTCTTCCTCATAGCTCCAACCCCTTAACATCTTTGTTCACATAGTGTAGGTCCTCTCTCTTAGGACACAGAGAAAACAGAATTCATTAAATGAGAAATGTCTATACCTTTTTTCCAACAAAAATTACCAGATCCCCATTCAGCATTAGCTATCTTTTTCCTAGCCTTACAAAATCTGTCCCCACCTTTAGCATACCCTTGTCAACTCATTCTCTTTCACTGTGGTTGTGTTGTTGGTGCCGTCAAGTTGGCTCCCACTCATAGTGACCCTATGTGCAACAAAACGAAACACTGCCCAGTCCTGCACCAGCCTCACAATCCCTGCTATACCTGAGCCCATCATTGTAGCCACTGTGTCAGTCCATGTCATTGAGGGCCTTCCCCTTTTCCAGTGACCCATTTTTGTTACCAAGTATGATATCCTTTTCCAGGGAATGGTCCCTTCTGACAACGTAAGCAAAATAGGTGAGACAAAGACTGGCCATTCTCACCTCCAAGGAACATTCTAGCTGCACTTCTTCCAAAACACATCTGTTAGTTCTTCTGGCAGTCCATGGTATTTTCAGTATTCTTCACTAACACCACAACTCAAAAGCATCAACTCCTCTTCAGTCTTTCTTATTCATGTCAAGCTTTCACATGCATATGAGACTACTGAAGATACCATGGCTTGGGTTAGGCACGCCTTAGTCTTCGAAGAGATATCTTTGCTCTTTAGCACGTGAAAGAGGTATTTTAGAGTACATTTGGCCAGTGCAATACATCATACGATATATTGATTGTTACTTCAATTGGTGTTGATTGTGGAATCAAGTAATATGAAATCTTTGACAACCTCAATCTTTCCTCCATTTATCATGATACTGCTTATGGGTCCAGTTGTGAGGACTTTTGTTTTCTTTATGTTGAGGTGTAATCTATACTGCAAACTGTAGTCTTTAATCTTCATCAGTAAGTGCTTCAAAGTCATCCTCACTTTCAGCAAGCAAGGTTGTATCATCTGCATATTGCAGGTTGTTAATGAATTTCCTTCAATGCTGATGCTATGCTCTTCTTCATATAGTCCAACTTCTCAGATTATTTGTTCAGCATACAGATTGAATAAATACAATGAAAAAGTGCACTCCCTTCCTGATTTAAACCATGCAGTATTCCCTTGTTCTGTTCAAATGACAGCTTCCTGGTCTATGTACAGTTTCCTCATGAACACAATTAAATATTCTGGAATTCCCATTATTTTCAAAGTTATCCATAATTTGTTATGATCCACATAATTGAATGTTTTCGCATAGTCAATAAAACGTAAGTAAACATCTTTCTGGTATTCTTTGCTTTCAGCCAAGATCCATCTGACATCAATAATGATATACTTTGTTCCATGTCCTCTTCTGAATCCAGTTTGCATGTTTGGAAGTTCTCTGTCAGTATAAGGCTACAACCATGTTTGAATTATCTTCAGCAAGATTTTACTTGCATGCAATATTAATGATATTGTTCGGTAATTTCCACATTCTGTAGGATCACCTTTCTTTGGAATGGGTACAGTTATGGATCTCTCCCAGTCAATTGGACAGGTAGCTACCTTCCAAATTTCTTGGCATACACAATGCCTCCAGTGCACCATCTGTTTGTTGAAACATCTCAATGGGTATTCCACCAATTCCTGGAGCCTTGTTTTTCACCAATTCCTTCGGTGCAACTTTGACTTCTTCCTTCAGTACCATTGGTTCTTGATCATAGGCCACCTCCTGAAATGGATGAACATTGACCAATTCTTTTTTGGTACAGTGACTCTGTGCATTCCTTCCATCTTCTTTTGATGTCTCCTACATGACTCTATTTTGCCCATAGAATCTTGCAATATTGCAACTTGAAGCTTGATTTTTTTCTTCAGTTCTTTCAGCTTGAGAAATGCTGAGCATATTCTTCCCTTCTGGTTTTCTAACTCCAGGTCTTTGGACATTTCATTATAACAATTGCCTTTGTCTTCTTGAACTTTTCTTTGAAATCTTCTGTTCAGCTCTTTTGTTTTCTCATATCTTCCATTTGCTTTAGCTACTTTCTGTCCAAGAGCAAGTTTCAGAGTCTCTTTTGACATCCACTTTGTTCTTTTCTTCCTTTTCTGTCTTTGTAATGGCCTTTTGCTTTCTTCACGGATGACATTCTTGATGTTATCCTACAATTCCTCTGGTTTCCGGTCACTGGTGTTCAATGAATCAAATCTATTCTTTAGATGGTCTCTAAATTCAGGACCGATATAATCAAGGTCATATTTTGGCTCTTGTGGACTTGTTTTAATTGTCTTCAGCTTCAACTTGAAGTTGCATGTGAACAGTTGATGATCTATTCCACAGTCAGCTCCTGGTCTTATTTTGGCTGAAGATATTGAGCTTCTCCACTGTCTCTTTGCACAGTTGTAGTTGATACGATTCCTGTGTGCTCCATCTGGTGAAGTCCATGTGTATAGCTGCCATTTATGTTGTTGGGAAAAGGTATTTGCAATGAATAAGTCATAAGTCCTGCAAAATGCTATCATGCGAACTCCAGTGTCATTTCTATCCCCAAGGTCACATTTTCCAACACCTGGTGATTCTTTGCTTCCAACTTTTGCATTATTCTAATCTCCAGTAATAATCAACACATCTTGATTACATATTTGGTCAATTTCAGACTGCAGAAATTGGTAAAAACTTTCAATATCCTCACCTTGGGCTTTGGAAGTTGGTGCATAAATTTGAATAATAGTAGTATTAATTGATGTCCCTTGTAGATGTATGGATATTATCCTATTACTGACAGTATTGTACTTCAGGAGAGATGTTGAAACATTCTTTGTGACGATGAATGCCACACCATTTCTCTTTAATTTGTCACTCCCGGCATAGTAGATCATACAGCTGTCTGATTCAAAATGGCCAAAACCAGTCCATTTTAGCTCACTAATGTCTGGGATATCAATCTTTCATTTTTGACAACTTCCAATCTTCCTAGATTCATATTTTGTACATTCCACGTTCTGATTATTAATGGATATTTGCAGCTGTTTCTTTTCATTTTCAGTTGTGATTCCCTCCATCAGTAAATGGAGGTCCCGAAAGCTTTACTCCATCCACATAACTAAGGTTGATTCTGGTGACATAGTGCCTAAGACATTTGACTGCTAGTCAGAAGGTTGGCAGTTCAATCCCACCAGCCATTCCACAGGAGGAAGACTGGGTAATGTACTTCCGTAAAGATTTACTGCCTCAGAAACCCAAAGGGGGTTGCTATGAGCTGGAATCAACTCAATGGCAGTGATTTTAATTTTTTTTTTTTGGTTTTCTACTCTGAGGGGGAAGCTCTTCCCCATTCATATTTTGAGAGCCTTCTGAGCTGAGGGGCTCATCTTCCAGCTCTATATTGGACAGTGTTTCAGGGATATTCATAAAGCTTTCCAGAAATAGTGTTTCACTGCTATTCATAAGATTTTCACCAGCCAATTCTTTCAGAAGGGGACAGACTCTTCCTTCTTCTGAGTCTGTCTGTTAGTCTAGATGCTTCACTGAAACCTGTCCACCATGGGTGACCTTGCTGGTATTTGAAATACTGGTGGCATAGCCATCAGCCTCACAGCAACACTCAAGCCACCACAGTAATGACAAACTGACAGATAGTGGCTATCTCTTTCACTAGACTACAGCACTATTAATTTAGCATGATATTTGAGGAGGTTTGGCTGAAAAGGATAGAAAGGCCTTGCCTTGGAGAGTTTGTACGTATGTCCAGATTCCTCCCGTTGTCCTTATGTTGGCTCACTGATGACCCTCCACAAGCATTGCCCCTCTTCGGGCAGTTTCTCTTCAGTGATATGAGACAAGATTTCTTAGGTCTCTTGTTCTTCCTAAAGGTTAAAAATTGGGTTCAGGTCCAAACTTGGTCACGTGTAAACTGTGTGTTCTTTGCCATTTTCTCTTCTATTGAATTTTTTTCTTCATATTTTCCATCTGCCTTCAATGTTTTCACTTATAAACTAAGATTCATTAAACCTATTTCACAGATACTAGTGAAGGTGTCCCTAGATGTGGATGCAATAGTAAGATGGTTCTGTGAAGAGATTGTGAGGATGGGCATGAGAAGTACTGCGATAAGGAGAGAATGAGGGAGGAAGGAATCCTGAAGGAAGAATGGGAGGGAAGAAGAGAATGAAGATAAAGAGGAGGCAGCAGGGAATTAATGAACAGAGAGAAAGGGAGGGGTTGGAAGAGAGAGTATACTGATATGTAAGGAAGTGTAATTTAAGTAGATGCCTACCAATTAGTGGGGCAACAGTCCAATTTGGCTTCCTACACTTTGAGGTGGTGCAACTTAGCATTTAGTAAAAATGTGCATTATAAATAGGCATGTAAATGGCCCAGCATGAGGGCTGAAAGTTGGAGGCAGCTTTTGGCAGAGGTAATAATGAATGAATCCCATTAGTGATAGAAAGGCAATTAAGTAAAACCTCAATGAAGCTCCAGATCTGAGCATTCAGCTGAAAGATTGGGATTTTGGAGGAAAAAAGGTTAAGCACTGAGAGGCTGTTTATAATGACTTTAATTAGCTGGAAAATGAATTGTTTTGCTTGTTTTTCCTTTCTTCAAGTTTGCTCTTTAGGTAACAGAGCATCTGTAACAACAGAGAGGTGCAGTTGTCAGTTGCAGGGGTCATGTGTAGGCAGTGTTTAATGAACACCAGTGATTTTGCTGTCTGGTTTTACTGCCTGTGAGAACCAGAGTTTCTAGATGTTGGTTGCCAAACTCTAGTGGGTAGACTATACCATTTGTTAAGAAGGGTGAGATTTCTGGGGCCTCAATTTACTATTAGAGTACTTAACCTGTAGCAAGACACAGGTTGAAAATTGTTTCAGCTCTTAGAAAAAACAGGAACACATCATGAAGTTTGGCAATACAAATTATGTTATGGAATGTAATGCCAATTTGAAAGACAAGGGGGCTCACGTTGGATTTTGATATTTAGAAGCCTGCTATAATGAAGGAAAGGCATTCTATAAATAACCTTTAATCTTAAAATTTGTATTATTTTGATTGATGTCAACAGAGAAAAGAGAGAGATTTATGATAGTAATTATATATTATTATAGACATTATATTAGATGATAGTTGAAATGTACACAGTGTTAACACATGTCTCACTATGGAGTCCCTGAATGGTGGAGAAGGTTAACACACTTGGCTACTAACTGTAAGGTTACAAGTTGCAATTCACACAGAAGTGCCTTGGAAAAAATCCCTGGCTATCTTCTTCTTAGAAATTAGCCACTGAAAACCCTACACAGAAGTTCTACTCTGACACATGGGATCACCATGAGTTGGAAGTGACTTGATGGCAACTAGTTTTGTTGTGTTTTGTCTCATTCTATCCTCACAAAATGACTTGATTGAGATACTATTATCCCAATTTTATAGGTAAGGAAATTGGATTTCAGGATGGTGAAGTAACTTGTCCAAGATCACATGGCCAATGAATGCCAGAAATAATATACCAGCTCAAGCCTTATAAAGCTATTGTCTACATTTTCTCCACTGTACAATGGCTGGTTTATAAATAAGTGGTAGCTGGGCACACCCAGAGAGGTAATCCTATCCAGCAAATGAGAGGCAAATGTCCAATGGCTTTTCTGATACTGTTTAGTTTATAGCTAGAACTGCAGCCCAACAACGAGTCCACTGAGCAGATCTGCATGGGTCAATAAAGAAGAATGTGTCCAATGCAATACTTTTAAATTTTTTGTGAATCAAAAGGATTTTATTATGCCAATGATTGAAAAATATCAGTTATTTTTAGTTTTGAAAGTAACCTGGAGGCTGGACAATCCTCACCCAGCTGGTGGATAAATTTCCATGGCAACCGATTATTAGGCAGAGATTGATTCCAGAGGCAGACGGTTTATAGAGTCTTGATTCTTAGCCCTGACTGCACACTGGAATCACTGGGAAGCTTCTAAAATGTACCAAGGGCTGGGGTCTACCTCCAGAGATTCTGATTTAATTGATTAGGGGTAGTCATGGTGTCAGTATTTTTGTTTGTTTGTTTGTTTACGTTACTCTAGTGAATCTAATGTTGGGAAACATGCTGTAGAACACAACCTTGAAAGATTATATATGGTCTGTTTGATTTCACTACTGGGGACTTTTAAAAGGTTTTAGCTATTGTAACTCCTTATTCTTACCTTGTTTGCTTCCTTCTTCCCTATCTCTCTTTGACCCTCTCTCTCTCCATTCCTTCTTTTTTTCCTTTCTCCTTCCCTACTTTCCCTGAATACTTACTAAGCACTCATTTTGATGCATTCCTCAATGTGACTTCTATAGCCATTATCATAGTTCAAACCTCATCACCTCCAGCCTGGCACATTTGGCAGCTTCCTACCTGGCCTCCCTGACCTCAGTTTTGCCTACTCCAGCTCAATCCTATATGATATTTCTTCAAAAGTATGTTCTTGACTAAAACTTTTCAGTAAAACTCTTTGGTTATCACAGATAAGATAAACTTAAGAGCAGTTGGTCATACAAAGTTCTCATAATTTACTTGTTCAGTTTCTTCCTTTTAAGTCCCTAAATGGAAATGGGAGCTCTGGTAGCGTAGTGCCTAAGGCATTTGACTGCTAACCTGAAGGCTGGCATTTCAAACCCACCAGCCACTTCCAGAAGGAAAGTTGGGCAATCTACTTTCATATTGATACCACCTCGCAAACCCAAGGAGGGGTCGCTATGAGCCAGGTCTGACTCAACAGCAAATAACAACAACAACAAATGGAAATGACACAAATTTGGGGCATAGCAGGAACTAAGACTCAGCTCTGTTAACATCTAGGACAGTGCATTCACTTTTCTACAATGTGTTTCATGGAACATTGGATGGAGTTTTGAAACTGGCAAACACACACACAAAAAAAACAAACCTGTTGCCATCAAGTTGATTCCAACTCGTAGCAACCCCTCCTTGGGTTTCCAGAGTGGTATCTCTATGGAAGTAGATTGTCCAGTCTTCCTTCCAAGGATTGGCTGATAGGTTTGAATGACCAGCCTTGTGGTTAGCAGTCAAGTGCCTTAGGCACTAGGTCACCAGAGCTCCCAATATCAAAAATGTTTATGATTTCCCTGAAGCTCAATCATTAGAGGCAAATAAGTAACAGTCATTTATCATCTTTTGGCAGAAGCTGATTTTCTGAAAAAGCGAAGAGAATGGTTGAAACACTTGATCTATTCTTTCACTGAAAGGTAAGGGCAATATTGCAAGTGACAACTCTAATTTCCAGCCCCTTTTTCTTCCTTTCAATGAATTTGTATACATTTTATTTGAAAATACTATCATAGGCTTATTGCAAATTACTGAAAACTTTCAGATTCTGCTCTTTCCAATTGTACTTTTTGTTATTTTCCTTAAAGATCATGTCAAAGGATGAAATGGGATTTCATACTTTGGGCAACAGCACTGGCCACTGGAAATTATGTTATTTGACCTGAAGTTTGGATAAACTTAATTTGGAGACCTGTGACATGACCTAGTGGAAGGCTCTGATGCATGACTTAGTGTAGGGAGGCCAAAGGACACCGGTCTGCATTGTGAGGGACTTGGTTAACTTGGGTTTGTTTTGGATAAGTTTTGACATCCAAGGGCATCTGATCTTGGGTGCAGGATTTTGTTTAAATAGCATTGCTCATAATGACAGCATTCACTCTTCTGGTATTCCTTCTAGTTTCAAGTAGTTTTAGTAGCTAAAGATACAGAGGACTGCATGTGTGGGCCCCAGCAAAGACTGGGGCTAAATGAAGGGCTCCTATCCTTGAGGAAGGATTGAGAGCAAAAGTAGGAAATCAGAGAAATAGTTCAGCCATGCTGTGTGAACAACAAGGGAGGAACTAAGAGAATGTTTTTGGGGTAGGGTATTCCCTGTTTCAAATTAGATGAAAAACTAATTCCTAATCTCATTTTTCTTGAGATGCATGAAGCTAACAACATACTGTACTTTCTGATTTTGAGCTGTTGGGCAGTTAGTTTCTTTGTGCCTTGATGTTCTTTTCTATAAAATGGGGTAGGTGATTACAGTGTCTACTTCACTCTCCTGGATAATTGTATAATGAGACCAGGCATTCTTGTTCTTTCTCTCGGTGACTGGGTTGGCCCTAGTGAATGACTTGGACAAGACTGTTCTCATTTAGTGATGTACATTTCAATTGTAAAATACTGCTTGGGAACATATAAATTGATTATTGGAAACATCATTTCTCTTTGGTTCCACACAATCACTTTCTGAAATTCCAACCCCATCATCAATTCTCAGTGATATTGGCATGATTATATGATTTGTGTTCTGAGGATTGCTTCTAATTCAGTTGTATGAGTGTCAAGTTTGGGATTTACATTTTATTTTCCTGAGATAGATTTGGGACATTTTTACAAATCAGCAACTTCCATCCAGAAAAGAAATGCAGTCATGTAAGACTGGATCTGACACAAATGACCTACTAAATATAGCATGTGAAACTAATAGACCAAATGTGTTTGGATGTGTTTGTGATAAGAAAATAGTTCTGTCAGCCTCTGTGTACTCTGACCCTTTCAAACTAGGTAGTTATTTCCAAACTATTCTTGCAGATGATAGTTTGGGAAAAATATGAGAGAATATGGACCCCAACTCCCCCAGGCTTGGATTTCATTGCTTCTTAGAGAAGATATGAAGCCTACACGTGTCTCTGTAATCTTTTTAGGCCATTCAGTTGGAGCGGGGATAGACACATTCTAGCATCTTGAGAGGAGGGGTTGGATATGAGATGAGAAAGAAAAAAAAAACACAAGCACTTTGGAAATACAAGTGAGTTTTTCAGCTGTTGGAAATGGGGGGAAAGTTAACATCCTCTAGTGTGGGGCATGTAAGGATTTCCAGGTGAGCATGAGTGGTCTGACACAAAAGAAGTGTTGTGGAGCATTGCATTGTATTGATTTGCTTTCTGGCATAACTAAATGCATAGTTATATAACACTAAATGTGGGAGTCCTTTTTTATGTTCATAAAGAGGGATCATTTGTGAAGAACACTACAGCAAGCACTCCTCAGTTTCTGCCTATGTCCCTCTGAACTGGGCTTTAGGCATAAGGCCAAGAGAGTGGCCAACGGAATCAAACTCAGGGACAGCACAAAGAAATCCTTCTTTACCTCACCATCCCTGTAGGAAAGTGATTCTTACACTTGAGCAAGGATCAAATTCAGAAGAAGTGTTTGGTAAAACACAGGTTCTGATCCCAGCCAAGGAGTCATAATTGAGTAAGTCTGGTAGGGCCTGAAAACAGGCATTTCTAACAAGCACATAAGTGATGCTGATGCTGCTGGCCAGGGTCCACACTTTGAGGATAATTGCTCTGGGATGAGTCCCTGGGTGGTAGAAATGGTTAACACAGAACTACTAACCAAAAGGTTGGAGATTCAAACTCACCCACAGTCACCTTGGAGGCCTGGTGAACTACTTCTGAAAATTCACAGCCTTGGACACCCCACACCATGCAGGTCTCCTCTGTACACATGGGGTCACACACATTGAATCAACTTGACGACAACTAACAATTCTGGGACGCAATTGTTTTAATGCTCTTTCTTCTGCCATTTCTCTATCCTAGAAGGGGTGCATGGAGGGGATTTAAAAACCTTCTTGCAAATCATTTTAATGAAATAAGCCCCTAGCAACACTATAGATTCACTCTGTCACTTACACAGAAATATCTGAATTCTACCTGAAACCCTGACACTACCATAAATATGACAACTGAGACTTGTAGCAGGGTAATGCATTATTCAACCTCATACTTGGTGGTAGAGGCTGGATTCAAAATCACATCTCTTGACACCAGATTCAGAGCTGTTTCTAAAATCCCATTCATGCTTTGGAGTTCTGGGTTGAGTGACTCCTTATGACCAGTATAGTAATTAAAACAGAAATTCACAGCATAACTCTATTCTGGTATAAACAGCAGGGAGAAAAATTAACTTGGGGAAAGCTCTAGCCCTTTCTGTCAGTTAGAACATTGACAAATTTATTTTAGAGGCACTAATTCCAAGCCTGGGCATACTCATCTCCTCTGATTGTCTTTTTCTTACCTGGGCCATCTGGCTGCATTCTGCTTTACCAGAGATATCTAGATGTCTTGAGTTGTTTTGCTTTGTTAAAAAATAAAACAGACAAGCAGATTTCATTTAAGAGGGAAAACAAAATTTGCAAAATTGCTGAAATCAGTAATATTGATGTTTACATCTTCATAAACATTAGTTTCCTTGCCACCATATAAAATACTAACTTTTTTTGCTCATATGTATAACTGCTAAAATAAGCAAACTACAAAAACAAGGAGGAGTGAATTGAAGCAGTATCTTTCTTATTGGCTTTCCTTAAACTTCACCTTGGTTCATGCTTACCAGCAGACTCTCATCTATTCCAAGATATTTTTTAACCAAGGTATTTTTTTTTTTCCCTAAGATCATTTCATCCTAAGAAGATTTCTGGTACCTGCTATTCTCTTAATAATATCTATTTCATTTCCACCTCTTTGCACTTGGAAAGAGAGTGAGGTATAGTGAAGGATCACTAGGACTAAGACCTGAAGACTTTGGACTTGAGTCTGAGATCTTCTGCTACTTAGTTTCTCCTAATATGTTATCTTTTGGATCTTCAGTCTCTTCACCTGTAAATTAGAATGATTATTCTGACCCTGAATAGAGTTGGAATGAAGAGATGACAAGTCATACACAGTGATGTGTAAACTGTAAATGCTGTAAAAATGGAAGGCATTTTTATTATTAGCTTTCCATAATGAATGAAGAAAATACTTGCCCTGTCATATATTATTTCCTACCTCACACATTAACAACTTTGGCTTTTTGTTTTGTCTTGCAAAGGAATCAGAAATGCTTTGCTGGTTTCCCCAAGAACAGTTAGCATACACCAAGGCAGGGCTTCACTTCACACACGTGAACAAGGCAACTGGGTGGAGCTAGCTAGAGTGCAGCACAGACCTCCCACACTGAGGTTCAGCCAAAGGATGATGACTCATCTTATTCTTCTGCAGAATGTTCATGGAGAAAAACATTGTCTTTTCTGCTGACTTGAAGTGAGGGAAAATGAAGTGGATTTCCAAAACTCTGTAAACTCTGTAATAGTATATATGTATATATATATATATATACACACACACACACACACATATATATATATATATATATATATATATATATATATATATATATAACTTGGCACTGCATTAATTTATCAGTCCATAAGTTATAAAGGCATGTGTAAATCTGACAAATAAGTTAGCTTCTTTACTAATGTCATGCAACCCACCAGGGAGAAGAATGGAAACTTGATATCCAATATTGATTTGAATTATTGCAACAATGTTACAATTATATATTGTTATTTTTACATTACCTATGCAACAACTTTATAGACCTCTTTCAAACACCGAAGATTAAAGATGTCACTTTGAAGACTAAGGTACTCCTAACCCAAGCCATGATATTTTCAATACCCTCATATGCATGTTAAAGCTGGACAGTGAATAAGGATGACAGAAGAAGAGTTGATGGATTTGAATTGTGGGGCTGGTGAAGAATACTGAAAATACCATGGACTACCAGAAAAATGAACAAATTTGTCCTGGAAGAAGTGAAACCAGAATGCTCCTTGGAAACTAGAATGGCCAGACTTCATCTCACCTACTTTGGTCATGTTGTCAGAAGGGACCAGTCCCTGGAGTTGAGTATAATGCTTGGTAAAGTGCAAGGTCAGATAAAATGGGGAAAACCCTCAATGAGATGGATTGACACAGTGGCTGCAGTGATGAGCTCAAGCATAGGAAGAATTGTGAGGATGGCACAGGACCAGGCAGTGTTTCCTTCCACTATTTATTTCCAGCTATACAGATATGGATGCTACATGGTGCTTGAGAAGATCATGCCATTCAATATAGAGGATATGTCTGGACTAGACAAGTATAACTATTCATAAATAATTTAGGAAAATTTAGATGGTGATCTCAACAGATTTAAAAAAAAAAATGATATAAAGAATGAGAAAGAAAGGGAAAATAAAAAATAAATAACTCTAAGATTTTCATATGAATAGGTAGATGAGAGCATCAATAACTCAAAGAGAGAAAGTAGGAAAAGAAATAGGTTTGAAATGTAAAGATATGTTTTTGGACATGTTTCATTTAATAGACATGCAAAATATTGAAGATATCTAATAAACTCGGTATGTTTCAGGTATTGAAATATGTTGCAAAACAGTTCACTTCAGAAAACTTAGAATTAAACTTAGGTTAGTGCTTTGCACATTTACAAGTCAGTGAACAAACATTTGCATTCATGAATGGATAAGTGGGTTAATACTTGAATGGGTAAATATCTGAATGAGTGAATGATTGAGTGAAAGAATATGAGTAAATAAACAAACATTTAAGCAAATGAATGGACATGCAACTGCTAGTCCCACCAGAAATCCTCAAGCTGATTTTAGAGTTGGTTTGACTATTTTCAAAAGCCCATGTATCAACAGAGCTGCCACAGCCTAACCAGGAATGACAAAACTATGAATGCAGTGGGATAGGATCCAGTTGTTCGTTAGACTCCACCGACCTGGCCTTTGTTAAGCATGCCATCACACGATAATCAGCAGGAGTTCTGCAGTGTGACAATCAGAATAGACTTGGACAGGGTTGTTCAGAAAAACACAGAACAGTTCTCATCTTAATCAACCAAGACTAGCAAGAGAAGTAACAAAAGGCAGGCATAATCAGGGCTGGCCTTCACAGCTTTCTGATGGCTTCTCTTGTGAAGCAGCCCTTCTCACTATTCATTCACCCCTTCTATACCCCAACAGGTGAGTACGTGGATCTGAATATTCTCTACTAGGAGTCAGAAGACTTCAGTTTTTGCTACAGTCTGACATTTATTTGAACAGATTAAATAACCTCCATAATTCTTCCTGGTCCCTGGTTTGTACCTAAAGGTTGGCTGTTCAAATCCACTCAGCAATGTTGTGGAAGAAAGGCTTGGTGATCTGCTTCTGTAGAGATTATAGCAAAACAAACAAAAAAGCCTGCTATGGAGCATAGTTCTTCTCTGTAACATTTGGGATTGCCATGTGTTGGAATCAACTCACCAATGGTTTGGGGTTTTGGTTTACACTCCTCAGATATCTCATCTTTAACATAAGACAGGCTAAGTAGCAATCAATGCAGGGTTTTTCATGACTCATAAAGGAATATTTGTTTATTTCTGCATTTCTTCATTCATGCATTCAGCAAATTTTTATTGAGGACCAGTAGAGCTAGGCAATCTGCTAGGCACAGAGAATGCAGAAATAAGTAAAATCAATCATGGTTCCTGTCTTCATATGACTTATAATTTAAAGTTGAGTTTAAGATATTTACAATAACTAGGTGAATACCAGACAACATATTGCATTGGGCAAATCTGCTCCAAAAGACCTCCTTCAAGTGATGAAGAACAACGATGTCTCCTTGAAGTCTAAGGTACATCTAACCCAAGCCATGGTGTTTTCAATCACCTCTTATGCATGTGAGAGCTGAACAATGAATAAGGAAGACTGAAGAAGAGTTGATGTTTTTGACTTGTGGTGCTGGAGAAGAATGCTAAAAGTCCTATGGTCTGCTAAAGGACTAACAAATCTGTTCTGGAAGAAGTGGAGCCAGAATGCTCTTTGGAAGCAAGAATGGCCAGACTTTGTGTCACCTACTTTGGTCATGCTATCAGAGGGAACCATTTTTGAAGAAGGATATCATGCTTGGTAAAGTGGAGGGTCAGTGAAGAAGGGGAAGGCCCTCAACAGGAAGGAAAGACACAGTGGCTGCAATGATGGGCTCAGGTATGGAAAGGATTGTGAGGCTGGCATAAGACCGGGCAGTGTTTCGTTCTGCTGTGCTTAGGGTCACTGTGAGTTGGAGGCAACTTGACAGCACCTAACAATAATAATAACAAGATTAATACCATACATTTACCAAATCTTAGTGAAACCCTCAATGAGATGGAGTGACACAATAGTCATAATTGAGTCAAACATAACAAGGATCAAGAAGACGGCACATGACCAGACAACATTTTGTTCTGTTATACTAAGGTTGCTAAGAGACTTGATGCAGCTAACAACAGTGACTAAGGCATTTGAGTGCTAACCAGAAGGCTGGTGGTTCAAACCCATTAGCCACTCCTCAGAAGGAAGACTGGGCAATCTACTTCCATACAGATACCACCTTGGAAACCCAAGGAGGGGTCACTGTGGATCAACATGGACTCAACTGTAAGGCAGTGAGTTTGGTTTGGTTTTGGAACAACAAAACAGGGCTGGATATTCTAAGACTCATTAGCTTCATTCCTTTTGGCTAGCATTTTATGCACTCTAAATTTTACTCACTCAATTAATTTCAAGATATCGGTAGTGTGGGTGAAAATAGTAGAAAGTGTCTAGGTTATGTTGGGTTCCCCCCAGGGCAGGTCTTCCCCAACCCAAGTCAGGGATAACGCCACCTGAAATCACTCACGAAAGACATCTCTTGATGCAAAAGCAGGAGGAGTTTATTCGGTGTTCCAGCGCGCTGGGGCTCAACTCATATCCCACGCAGGGGCAGAGGAGT
>NW_006922265.1:646227-648089 GCF_000298275.1 Orycteropus afer afer | reverse complement strand
GTGGACGACTGATGTAATTTTCCAGGAACTGGGGCCCGCCTTTTTACTGGTCTTAATGGTGGCCTCTCTTTGTCATGTTGAAACATTAAATTTTAATTCCACAGTTACATAAACTATTGGGAGCCTCTAGGTTTTATATATATGACCACTGATGCTGCTGCCTAGTGGCTTAGAGTCAGAACCAGGCAGAATGGGTTTGAAATTTTACTCCTCTACTTATTACTGATATGACTTTGAGAAATTCATTTATACTCAACAAGGTAAACAATTCTTATTTCTTGTTTGGTGGAACACCATACACAATGTTTTTTCACTTGGTTTTCCCAATAAGCCCTGTTGTTGCTGTTATGTGTGGTCGAGTGGGCCCTGACTCATAGTGACCCCTCCTTGGGTTTCTGAGGCGGTATCACTACAGAAGTAGGATCACTCAACCTTCCTTCTGAGGAGTGGCTGGTGGGTTTGAACCGCCAGCCTTCTGGTTAGCAGTCAAGTGCCTTAGGCACTACTTTACCACAGCTCCTAAATAACCCCTAGGGATAGGCACAGTTAGGAAACTAAGATTTAAGGAGGTGAAGAACTTGCCCAAGGGACTCCCCTTATAAGTGGGGGAGGCAGTCTGCAAATACATGATTTTATTTCATGTCCAGCTTTTTATTTATTATACCATTTCCTTGAGAACGTTTGGAATCCTGTGTTCTTTGTAACCCTTGCAATGCCCAGCACAGTCAAGCAGTAGGTGGCGCCAGTTCCCTCACAGCTAATGAGGAAGCTGCTGCTCACCTGGGGAGGACAACTCTGACCCTCTATCTAGCTTTCTACATTTCAGTTTCCCTATCACAGTTCTGCTTCTGCAATACCAATTAATCTTTTCCTTCTGAAACTGCCAAAGCCTCTACTGTCAGCAGATATCTCAGAAAGCTCATTTTCAACATGTTCTCCAATAACAGCAGCAATTATTCTTAATCATTATTTATACTAATTTGACGCTTCAATGAGATTATGTATTATGCTTGTCCTTCCTAATTTAAAAAAAAAAAAAAAAAAACTGTAAGTGAGAATCAATGCAAGGGATTGATGTCAAGCTTTAGGTAGCTATTAACATGACTAGGGTTAGCTAACCTTATTACGTTGATTGTAGTTTCTTTTCTGTATCTTCTAGCACACCCTCAAATTGATTTTAAAATGCTGCTATTGACCTAAAGATTCTTAACAACAGGAGGTTTAAATGCTTTTCATTGTTATGCTTTCTGCCTATAATACCAATTACCCTTCAAAGTTTGTGTCAGGGAACTGGATTCCATTGCAATTTTCAGTACATATTCAACAGCTTTATTGTCTCATAGACATGTACATTGGGGAAAGAGGTCACCAGTCATCCAGTCCCAAATCTCAGCCCAAGAAAAAATACCTTCTCTACACCTCTAGTGGGGTGTCATCAGTTAATGCTTAAATAATGTTTTGGTAAGTTGTTGACTCAGAAAGGAGCAGGGGAAAATGGGCTGAGGGATCAGAGGACCTGAGTTTAAACCCTTGGTTTATTTCTAACTAATTTTGTGTATTTGTTTAGAATATTTGGTCATTTCAAGGCTCATTTTCCCCATCAGGAAAATCAGGATACTGGACTCCATCTCAGGAAAAGCAGTACCTATCTCAAATATGATCAAATGATTGAGAAGAGTTAAAATTAAATGCTTGCTTTACAATTATGCATATGAATATGTGCTTACTCATGTACATTTTACATGGGGGCATATCTCAAGAACCCCAATGCTATGCTTCATCCTTATGGAATGAATATATATATATACATACATATATATATATATATGGCAGCTCTGGTAGCATAGTGGCTAAGACACTTG
>NW_006922265.1:631370-645492 GCF_000298275.1 Orycteropus afer afer | reverse complement strand
GGATTTGAACCGCCAGCCTTCTGGTTAGCAGTCAAGTGCCTTAGCCACTATGCTACCAGAGCTCAAGCATAGTCATCAAAGATA
The DNA here is from genome assembly GCF_000298275.1 of Orycteropus afer afer. NCBI lineage: Eukaryota > Metazoa > Chordata > Mammalia > Tubulidentata > Orycteropodidae > Orycteropus > Orycteropus afer. Next base: position 645,408 of record NW_006922265.1, on the reverse strand, counting down.
TTCTGACTTCTAGTCATAATCTTAGTAAAGAACTAATTGTCCCAAAGAGAATCAGGTAACCATCTAGCCACTGCATTAAACAGAAGCTTCTCAAGTCATCATGATTTATAGGTGATGGGGGCAGTTTTCAGAAGAAAGGTGACAGGGAGAGAAGGCGTGATAAGAAAACTCTACAAAGGAACACTAAGAACACTACGCAAAGATTATAAAACTTTTTATACAGCATTTCACTTTGTCTTCCTGTAAAAACTCCCTTTCCACTGGTCCAATGCTGTTTTGTTTTCAGTTAAGTTATGTGCAACGTAAGACTAAACCCTCTTCAACATGATGAACTTCTTAATATCTATTTCTTTCATACGCTGATATTTTCCAAGCACAGGTATTACATGCAGTGTAATTATCTTACAGATTGAAGTTATTAGATGGTGAAATTCCATGCTGGCTTTAAAAAAGAAAGAAAGAAATTGAATCTGGCATTGAGCTGTCCTGCCTTCATTCTTAGCACTCTGCTCGAATGCTCTCACTAGCGAGTATGCAAGCTCTGTATTGCTCAGAGTTCCTCAGGCTTTCTGGTCATAGCCTGGCCATCTGTGTGCCTGCATACTTTCAAAATCTTCCTAAATCATCCCAGGAGATTATATCCCACACCCACCAGACTTGGAGTGAGGCTGTTGAGAACATCAGAAGAATGCCTCACACAATAGCTATATCACTCTGTGAAAGCTACATAACCTCTCTATGGCTAGTTTCTTCATCTTTAAAATCCAAAGGGAAAAGTGGAGCAGACTTTTATTTAATATGCCCCTTTTTTACCAGACATGTTAAGTGCTCTAATTCTTCAAAGTAAACATAATATGTTGTAAAAATCGTTGATCTAGGGATGAAGGAATGATTTGCTTTAGAGTACAAAGAGTTCTAGGCTTCAATGAGAAAATCTAGATTCAAATTCCAATTCTACCTTTTATAAGTTGCATGAACTGGGACAATTACTTTAGCACTCTGATCTCAGCTTTTTTTTCTGTTAAATGAATATAAGCTTACCTTTTGAGCAAGTTTATGAGATTAAAAAGATAACATGTTGAGTACTTGACACAGTATCTCTAAAATAGAGGTGCTTAACAAATAACTGTAGCATTAGCATTAGTGTGTGTGCATACATGTGCATGTGTGTGTGTGCACTCATGTGTATTCATCAATTCAAAAGACTAACGTATGTCGATTAATTAATTCAAAAGAATAACAGTCATTAAAGAAAGAAATAACACTTCTACTGACTCTGGAACACATTTATAGAGTTACCTAAGAGAGAAGGATTCAATTGCATACCAGCATCTGTAGTAATTCTTAACTTTCCTTTATAACTTCTCTCATGCCTCTCATGTTTGAAATGATTATTGTTTTTTCTCTTTTCATAAATGCATAATGTATGCAGCATGTTGGTGCATATTGACAGTAACACAGTCTCTCACTGAATCTCAATTTCAGTTGTTGTAGAATATGAGTATATAGGAAGTCCCTCTTAAGGAACCAAAAGTGAATTTTAGGTTTATCTTGAAGCGTTCCTACAAATCACACCAAATCCAAAGTATATACCTGAAATTTGATGAAAATTTATCTAGTCCTATTCTCCTGATCTAGGAGCTCTGGTGGCATAAGGCCTAGGGTATTTGACTGCTAAGCAGAAGGTTGGTAATTCAAATCCACCAGCCACTCTTTGCAGAAGGAAGACTGGACAATCTACTTCCATACAGATTTACCACCTTGGAAACCCAAAAGGGGTCGCTATGAGCCAGAATCTACTTGATAGCAGTGTTTGTTTTTTTTTTTTTTTTGGTTCTCCTGGTCAAATAACAGGAGTTTTCGTGGTGTAGTGTCTACGACATTTGACTGCTAACCAGAAGACCGGTGGTTCAAACCCATCAGTCACTCCTTGGAAGGAAGATTGGGCAATCTACTTCTGTAACAATACACTCTTGGAAACCCAAGAAAGGGTTGTTATGAGTTGGATCTGACTCAACGGCAGAGAGTTTAGTTTTTGTTTTTCTAGCATATGAACAGGAGTGGGAATACTATCTAATAGTGCACTTGTGCATGTCTTTTCCCAATTCTGTGCTCATTAACATCATATTGGTTACTTTGATACTTGCAATGGTAGATTGTTTATACTATGGAAATCAGTAAATGCTACAAATCAAAGTTGTTTTTTTTTTTTTTTTCTTGGAGAGCTATCTGTTAATGAAATGCTAGTTATGAATATAACCAAGGGACTATAAGAAAGGAATTAGTTCATTAGGAACAATCAGTGCTTTAGTGTATCAGAGCTGTATTATTTGAAGAATGTGTTGAAACAGACTACAAGAGATTTGAGTTTGCTAGTAGGCTCAGCAAAATGAGTCACTAGGGGAAAAAAAAAGCAAAAACTGAAACTACCCTATAATTGGAGACAACTGAGATATTATGGTCCTCCTGTGGGGAAGGAGTTAAGTGGTGACTCAGACGTATGGGCCATTGTTGAGTAGAAGAGTCATTACTTTCTCTTCTGTTCTTCAATGAGCTAACATAAAGTAGGGATATAGATAGTTTGGGAGGAGTGATGGGTTGGCAATGAATTGAAGAAAATATAATATCAGGTCCTTGTGGGTCCCTGATGAAGGAAGAGACACAGCCATCTTCTGGTATGGCATTAAAACAGATTGAAATGAGCACAGGTATTAAAAAGCACTAGTAAAGAACTCATGGACAGTACCAAGGACCCAGCTGAGATAGCAGACTTTAGTGTGCAGTGGCATCAGTCTGAACAGTTGGACTCAGCTGCTGAGGTGTAGATGTGGAAAAGGTGGTAGTGGCACTATTCTAGGGTGTAGATCTTACGGGTGAGGAGTGGCAGAATGGCAAAGCTGAAAGAACATCAAGGGTACTGGGTTGAAAGTATCTAGTGGTAGATAATCAACCACAGGACTCAGACTAAGTAGAGAAGAAAGACCAAGAGAAGGTTAAAGTCCCACAGAGCAGAGATGGTATTTGACAGAAGATTTGCCGAAAGGACATGAAGGCCCTGGTCTGAGCAAGGACTATTACCTTATTTTCTGACACTAAGGGTGGATTTGGTTGTTTAGAGCCATGTGAGAACTCCAATTAGGATAAGAGCTGCCATTATTTCTATAGAGGGCACTTCAGGGCCCTGTTTGGGGCCTGTGTCACAGAGTGAATTACAGTATAGGTAAAAGAAGTACTGAGGAAAGGAGGGGAAGAGGGGACCCTCCTGGGCAGATGATCATGGGACTAGGTTCCTAACAGGTCAGATATTGACCTGAGAAATAAAAGGAACACTTATGGATAAACAAATGATCTAAACTTGCAGTGATCTCTGACCAATGCAATAGTCTTTAATCTGTACAAAAAGTGATTAAATGCCAAATTTCAAAAACAAGCAAGCAGACACGCAGACACACACACTCACATTTTTTTTCTGCCTCTGATAATTTCATGGTTCAGCATCCATTCAGAATGTTGGATTATAGTGTTCTTCCATAGTTCTTTTGATTTAGATGTGCACTACTGGAGCTGGGATGAGGAACACAGGAGAAATGACATCAACAACCTCTTTTGAAGTTGCTTGCTCCCTTACTCAGACATCCAGCTGGAGCAAAGGAAACTCAGGCCTGACTCTCATCTATTGAAGTTTGAGTGAAACACCTTAAGCTCTAGGACTCAGTTTCCGCTTCTGCAATAAGGGATTTGGATGACATGATTAGCTTATTTTGTGATCCTATGCGATATAAAAAACAAAAGCCTAATTAAATTATGTAAACTAAAAAGAGGTTTATTTGAAGGGCTCAAGGGAAACTTATAGATCCCAAAATCAGACAGTACAACTGGACTTTACAGCTTTAACATTCACCCATTTGTCTGTGTCGGTTCTTAGTGTGTGTGTGTTCACATTGTTTCTCATCTCTACATCTCTTGTTGGCTCTGCTTCATTGCTATCTTCTCTCTACCCTTAGTTTATCAGTGACAAACAATGTCTATCACCTCTGACTCTGCTCTGGTCTATGGTGCTAGTTCCCAGAATCTTCTGGTCATAGTGTTTGTCTTAGGATTCCAATATAAACCAGGGAGCAAATCTAATTGGCCTAGCTTGAAATAGATGTCAAAACACCGCGACATGGTGGCCAAAAGTAATCTGACACAAACATGTCATGAATGCAAGGTGAAGCCTTTCCCCAGATGGAGACATATGGCAGGCATGCTTCTTAAGGCATCTCATGCAATAGTCTTTAAGGTTCCTTCATTTTCTGAACATACATAATTCATAGATGTCTGTATTTCATACAGTTTTATATGTAGTTTCTACTATTGTTATTGCTGCTAGCTGCCATTGAGTTGGCCCTTACTCATGGGGACCCCACACAAAATAGAACAAAATTATGCCTGGTCCTGTGCTATCCCCAATTGTGGATTGTGCTCTTGTGACCAATAGGATTTCACTGCCTGAATTTCAGAAGTAGGTTGCCAAACATTTTGTTTCCTCGTCTTTTCTGGTTTGCGAGCTCCCCTGATACCTATTCAGCATCATAGCAACATGCAAGCCTTCACTGACAAATAGGTGGTCCTGTGTGTATAAGGTGGATTGGCCAAGAATTTAATATAGGAAGGCAAGGATTCTACCACTGAACTACCACAGCCCCCACTATTGTCTTTGCTGTGTGGTTCTGAAAAACAATTCATTATATAGTCCTTCCCTGTCACGAGCTCTGTCTCAACAGTATATCTTTCTTTTATTTATATAGTGTCTAGCTCAGGGTTTGTCTAGAATATACTTTGTGTGATAGCATTGTTGTTGCTGGTTTAGTGAGTTGTTCCTCCACACACTGGTCTCTAGAGAGTCTTGGGACCTAACAAATACTTTCACTGTTGTGAATTCTTTGATTTCAAAATACTAAGTTGGATAACATTGAGAAGAATTGGAATTCTAGAACACTTAATTGTACTCATGAGGAACCTGTACATAGACCAGGAGGCTGTCTTTTTTTAACAGAACATGGGGATGTGAAAAGTTTTAAAATCAGGAAGGGAGTACATCCTGGTTGAATTTTTCACCATAATAATTCAATCTGTATGCTGAAAATAAACCAAGAAGCTGGACTATATGAAGAAGAGCATCAGGATTGGAGGAAGACTCATTAACAACACGTAATATGCAGATGATACAATCTTGCTTGCTGAATGTGAAGATGACTTGAAGTACTTACTGATGAAGATTAAAGACTACATCCTGAAGGATGGATTACACCTCAACATAAAGAAAATGAAAATCTTCACAACTGGACCGATAATCAGCATCATGATAAACGGAGAAAAAAATTGAACTTGTCAAAAGTTTAATATTACTTGGTTCCACAATCAACACTCATGGAAGTAGCAGTCAAGAAATGAGATGACTTACTACACTGGGCGAATGTGCTATAAAAAACTCTTTAAAATGCTGAAGAGCAAAGATGTTTCTTTGAAGACTATGATGTGCCCAACCCAAGCCATGGAATTTTCAGTAGCCTTACATGCATGTGAAAGTTGGACATTGAATTAGGAAGGCCAAAGAAGAGTTGATGTTTTTGAGTTGTGGTGTTGGTGAAGAATACCGAACATGCCATAGACTGCCAGAAGAAAAAACTGCAGCCAGAATATTCTCCTTGCAAGTGAGAATGACCAGACTTCCCTCACCTACTTTTCTTTTTTTTAATTTCTATTGTGATTTGGGTGAAAGTTTACAGAGCAAATTCATTTTCCATACAGCAGTTCATACACATTTTGTTTCATGATATTGACTGCAATTCCCTACAATGTGACAGCTCTCTTCCCACTTCCTCCCTATTTACCTATTCCCTGTGTCCTTTCCTTCCATGCACCACCACCCCCTGAGCTTTCTCCCTGTGAAAACACTGCCTTTCTGTTTTCCCATGATTTTTCACTCTAAGGAGTGTGTCTACCTGATGGAAATGTTTATTCCATCTGCCTGTTTATTTTTTTGGCTGGAAGCCAGATGAGTGAATTCAATTCTGGACATGAAGGGTGACTTGGGACCATAGTGTCAATGGTCTCACTGGGCTCTATCAGACCAACAAATCTGGTCTTTTTTTTTCCTTATGATTTTGAGTTTTGTTCCACATTGTTCTCCTACTCTCTCCAGTATCTCTTGCACCAATCTCCCTCTGAGTGGTTGACAATGTAGCAGGGCACCATCTAGTTCTTCTGGTCTCATCACCTCACTTACGTTGGTCATGTGGTCAGAAGAGACCATTCCATGGAGAAGGACATCATACTTGGTAAAGTGGAAGGTCAGAGAAAAAGAGGAAGGCCCTCAACAAGATGGACTGACACAGTGGCTGCAGCTATGGGCTCATGTATAACAAGGATTGTGAGGCTGCCATGAGACTGGGCAAGGTTTTGTTCTGTTGTACATATGCTTGCCATGAGTCAGAACCAACTCTACAGTACCTAACAACAGCAACAACAATTCGATAACTTAATTCACTACATGTGCAATTACAAACACATACAAATTGTGAAGAATTGGGCATGTGTTGAGAAATAGTCCAAAGCAACAGAATACAACACAGGAAAAGTTGTTGAGGAGTCCACAGAGAAGTATTTAAGAGAGGTAGAAGCTTTGCATTCTGTCCTAAGCTCTACCTCTGACCTTATAGAACGTTGTCCCTATCTCTTCTTTCTCTTTTCTCCCATTATACTAGCTACACACAAAGAATCTAAACAATGCTATAAGAATGGTTCCTGCACCAGTCTGGGGAAGTTATGGTTATCAGGAAAAATAGCCCAGAAGAAGTGTCCAAAAATCCCTTTAATCATTGTAACATTTAAAGTTTGCCATCAAGTGGCCATCTAGGATACAGCTATTGGTCTCTTCCCATCTGGAGCAAAGAAGAGTGAAGAAAATCAATGACTCAAGGAAACATTTAGTCCAAAAGACTAATGAACCACATGAACCACAACCTTCATTAGCCTGAGAGCAGCAGAACTAAATGGTGCCTGGCTACCAACACTGACCCCTCTCTCTGATTGGGATCACAAAAGAAGATGTTGGACAGAGTGAGAAAAAAATGTAGCATAAAATTCAACATCATGTCACAAAACAGAATGTGTGTAAATTGTTGAGTGGGAAACTAATTTGCTCTGCAAACTTTCATCCAAATCTTGGAAAAGTGTTCTAAATAAATAATGTTAGTGATCATCAGTGAAGATGGAGACAGAACAATCACTGATATTGGGTATAATATGTTACACATGTTTCTTTGTGCCAGATTGCATAACACATGAAGTCACCCTCCTCTGCCCACACAAAGACTTCCTTCACTCCTTACAGGCTACTTATATCAAATCCTGGTGTAGATTAAGAAGAGCAACCTCCCAATTATTCAGACTCCCCATAGGCATCTCTAGTACAAGTTCAAGCTTGCTTCCCATTCTTAATGTGATAAATTCTGACAGCATGTCATCTCTGTCCTCCCTTCAGTGACCATTGAATATTGATAGGTGGAGCAGGTATGCTTCCTGGGGTGAAAATAAAATGATAGTGTGAATTCCAAGCCACTTTCAAGAGCAAAATCCCACTATTATCTGGATGGAACAAGGAACTGTCTCTCTGGCATCTTATCACAGCTGTAGTGTGACAGAGTGATATACATGATACTGGTTACTGACACACACTCTGGAAAACCAAGCTAACATGAAAAATGGTGGCAGAATCTTCCTTTGAGGCCTTTGCAGTGCATCTGTTGAAACACTTCCTCTTGTGGCTCTCAGCCAGGGAAATAATAGTTGCCCAAGGCACTGCTTGGAAATGTGTGGGACATGTTTCTATGGGGTGTCTTGATGAGGAAAAGAGATTGGTAGTGACATTTCCACCACCCATCTGTCAGTTTGTTGTGTAATGTGATGCTTTGCATGTTGCTATGATGCTGGAGGGAGCTCTAGTGGTATAGTGCCTAAGGCATTTGACTGTTAACCAGAAGGCTAGCAGTTCAAACCCACAGGCCACTCCTCAGAAGGAAGACTGGGCAATCTACTGCCATAGAGATACTGCCTCAGAAAGCCAAGGAGAGGTTGCTGTAAGACAGAAGTGACCCCACGGCAGTGAGTTTGGTTTTTCTGGTTTATAATGCTGGAAGCTTTGTCACCAGTATTTCAAATACCAGTATTTTCTCCCATGGTAGACAGGTTTCAGTAGAGATTCCAGGCTAAGACAGACTAAGAAGAAAGGACTGGTTATCTTCTTTTGAAAAGCAGCCAATGAAAACCCTATGGATCACAACAGAATATTGTCTGACATAGTGCTGGAAGACAAAACCCCTAGGTTAGAAGGCACTCCAAGTACATAGTGACTACAACAATGAACTCAAGCAGAGCAACAGTTGTGAAGACAGCCCAGGACCAGACAATGAATGTTTCATTCTGTTGTATCAGGGGTCACCTGATTTACATAATAATGACAACACTTGTAAGTTAGTGCCTGGAGGTCAAAGATGCATAGTTCAGTATTTCAAGGTGAAGGATTACCCTGGAGAAAATACCCATAGATATCTGTAGCTAAACCATACCTGATTTCCAGTGAGTGCCCAACAATGCTTAAGACTCCTTATTCTCCAGGCCAGATCCCTTTTCCTTACCAACCATGCTGTCTTCCTGTGCCCATGTGTCACCAAGCCTACTGTGAATCTTTCATCTAAATTAGTGTCCTCACATTCTCATACATCCTAAGAAAGAATTATGGGGGAAAAGGGGACACTTCATACCCCCCCACACACATTTTAGGTTGACATCTACAATTTTTCATTGTAAATGTAAATACTTGCAGAGGATATAATTTACAGTGTATTTTAAAAACTAGCATTTAAATGTGAAATTGTTTCATCACTCTTTTAAATGTATTTAATGGAATCTAAATACTAGGGTGATTTTAATACCCACTATTATCCATTTTTAAAATATATGAACAAGCTCTTCTTTAACAACAAGAAATCTTATTTTGTTAATTTTTCTCCTTGAACTTTTATTTTTAATTCACTTTCCCCATAGACTTATCCTAATGTAATGTATTTGTTATGCTTGGAGGTCTTTTATTGATCAACCTATCAAACATCTCTGAAAAAAATATGTGTGTAAATTAGATATTTCTCATTTCCTGGGACATAAAATTTTGTTCATTTTTTCTTCTAGATTGAATTTTTAGTATAATTATTATTTGTATTTTGACCAAATCCACATGCATGTATTGTAAAATTTAATAATTATTAAAAATAAAAACATTCTATTAGAACTGGATCTCAGATAGTTTTTTTTATTAGTTCATACATCCATAAATGACTATTACTTAGAGATAGAGTGAAACAGGATTCAATATCACTTTTATTCTTATTGTTCTATTTGTGTTTTAAATGTAAGCACTGAGAAAATGTTTTCATATATATAATAATCAGGCAGGAATAGACAGATTTTATTATAGCAACTTTATTCATTGTTTTTTATTTCCTTCTGAATAATATTCCAAAAATCATAGTGTGACTGTTTATCAAAAAATATTTTTAAATTATTCGTAAGTGACAATTTTATTAGGTCATCCTTCAATGTCATTGAAAACAAAGTAAAGGCAACCCCAATTGCCTCTGGGCCATTCACTTTCTCAACTCTTCACTCCTCTTTTGAGTTGTCCTTTGGTCCCCATGAGATTTTTCCTGCTGGAGATATGTACCCTAGGAAGTCTAAGCTGGGTGAGAAGTCCTCGTTTCTTTTGTAGAAAAAGGTGCTTTCTAAAAGAGAGGAAGAAAACAAGAACTTCCATGTCTTCCTCAACCACAGTAAGTTGAGGTTTAGTAAAGGTCTACACGGGGGGAAAAAAACCTCACTGCCATCAAGTCAGTTCTGACAGATAACAACCCCTCCTTGTGTTTCCGAGGCAGTATCTCTATGATCTCTATGGCAGTAGATTGCCCAGTCTTCATTCTGAGGAGTGAAATATATATCTAGTACTTCCTTCTGAGGAGTGAAATATATATCTAGTATATACACACATATATACATATACACACATATATACACACACACACTAGTTTGACTCCCTATATTCTGAGTAAATGTAGAAGTCCTTGGAGGTGCAAATGGTTAAGCACTTGAGTACTAACCGAAAGGCTGGCATTTCAAACCCACAAAGGGACACCTTGGAAAGAAAAGTCTGGTGATCTCCTCCCAAAAGTTCACAGCCTTTGTAACCCTACTTTGCAACATATGGTTTCACTATAAGTCAGAATTGACTCTACTTTTTTTATTTTTTTTTTTAAATCTTCATCCTCATGTCTTTTGCTTTGTTTAAGCCCCTATCATTTCTTGTCTACACCAGGAAATTTTGAAATACGTTGTGAGAAATGCAATGTCAGCCTTCATAATTTTATATACGTATAATTTAGAATTCCCTAGTGGCTATATTACCAATGAGCAGCATCACAATAAATGGAGAGAAGATTGAGGTTGTCAAAGAATTCACGCTGCTTGGTTCTACAGTCGATGCCAATGGAAGCAGCAGTCAGGACATTAGATGACGTGTAGCACTGGGAAGGTCAACCACGAAGGAACTGTTTCAAGTGCTGAGGAGCAAGGATGTCTCCTTGAGGATGAAGATGCACCTGACACAAGCCATGATATTTCTAATCGCCTCGTATGCATGTGAGAGCTGGACAGTGAATAAGGAAGACCGAAGAAGAGTTGATGCTTTAGAGTTGTGGTGCTGGCAAAGAATGCTGAAAGTACCATGGACTGCTAAAAGAATTAACAGATCTGTCCTGGAGGAAGTGCATCCGAAATGCTCCTTGGAAGCGAGAATGGCCAGACTTTGTCTCACCTACTTTGGTCATGTTGTCAGAAGGGACCATTCCCTGGAGAAGGATGTCATGCTTGGTAGGGTGGTGGATTGATGAAAGAGGGGAAGGCCTTCAACGAGATGTATTGACATGGTGGCTGCGATGATGGGCTCAAGTACAGCAGGGATCATGGAGCTGGTGCGGGATAGGGCAGTGTTTCATTCTGCTGTGCATGGGGTCGCTATGAGTTGGAAACGACTTGATGGCACCTAACAACAACAACAACAGTGGCTATATTAAAACAAAGGAGCTCTGGTGCTGTAGTGGTTAAGACATTTGGTTGGTAACCAGAAAGTTGTCAGTTCACACCCACCAGTCACTCCATGGAAGAAAGATGAGGCAATCTGCTTCCATAAAGATTTATACCCTTGAAACCCAATGGGGGTCGCTATAAGTGGGAATCAACTTGATGGCAGTGAGTTTGATTTTTGACTTTATATTAAAATAAAATTAAAAGAAACCCAAAACTAATATCCAAACCCACTGCCATCGAATCAATTCTGACTCATAGTGACCCCTATTAGGTTTCCGAGGTGGTAAATCTTTACAGGGAGCTCTGGTAGCATAGTGCCTAAGGCACTTGACTGCTAACCAGAAGGCTGGCAGTTCAAACCCACCAGCCACTCCTCAGAAGGAAGGTTGGGCAATCCTACTTCCGTAGTGATACTGCCTCGGAAACCCAAGGAGGGGTCGCTATGAGTCAGGGCCGACTCGACGGCACATAACAACAACAACAAATCTTTACAGAAATAGATTGCCCAGTCTTCCTTCCACAGAGTAGCTGGTGGGTTTAAACCACCAACCATCTTGTTAGCAGTCAGATGCCTTAGGCACTGTGCTACCAGAGCTCCTTGAAAAGAAACAGATCGTATTAATATTACCAATACATAATTATTGTTATAATATTTAACCCAATCTATCCAAAATATTATTTAAACATACATAAAAATTATTCATGTTATATTTTATTTTCTTTTGTCTTCATTTGAGTCTTTGAAATTTAAAGTTCATTTTGCCTTTACAGTAGATATTAATTTGAACTGGCTATATTTTAAGTGCTCAATAAGCACATGTGACTGTTGTTGTTGTTGTTATGTGCCGTCAAGTCGGCCCCGACTCATAGCGACCCCTCCTTGGGTTTCCAAGACAGTATCACTACAGAAGTAGGATTGCCCAACCTTTCTTCCAAGGAGTGGCTGGTGGGTTTGAACCACCAGCCTTCTGGTTAGCAGTCAATGCCTTAGGCACTATGCTACCAGAGCTCCTCACATGTGACTAGTGACCACCATATTCCACACTGCAGCTCTATATTGCTGTTAGACTAAGCATTGTCTAGCTTTCACTTGAACTTTAGATGACTGTCCACTGTCCTCTATATACAGTCCAAACTCCTTCACATACCCAACATCTTGGATGATCAGCTCCCAACTTCAAACTCTCATGCCACCCCCAGCACTCTTTCTCCTTCAAGCACCAGAACATCTGAATAATTCTCAGCTCCCCATTTTCATTTTCTTTCCATTTGGTGCTTTCTTCACAGTTCCTGTTCTGTTATGCTATATTCCTCCCAAACCACCTCCCTGTGTGTGAAGTTTCATGATTTGTGTAAGATTGGCACAAGAGCTGGACTAAATAAATAGATTATTAATGAGTAAATTACTTAATAAAAGTGTTAATGAATAAATCTCCCCGAAAAAGAAGAGGAAAAAAAAAAAAAAGGAGCCAGCAATTACATTTGCAGAAAGAGGTGGGAGAACTTGTGGGAAGATATTTATAGTGTTCCGTTTTCCTTATTTGCTTAAAAACAAAGATAAAACACTTCTCCAGGAGATTGGTTGAGTGACTGTGTCTGCTTCCCCTATCAGATCAGAAAGGAGCTTGTGAAGTGAAAATGAGAGGGAACGGGGGATATATCTCTATCTATATGAAGCGATGTCTTGCCAAATCCAGCTTTTACAAGGAGCTACTCAAAGCAGTTTGCAGATTATCTTTAAAGCAAGTTGTTGTTGTTGTTGTTGTTGTTGTTGTTGTGTGCCGTCAAGTCGGACCCGACTCATAGCAACCCCTCCTTGGGTTGCCAAGGCAATATCACTACAGAAATAGATTGCCCCACCTTCCTTCCGAGGAGTGGCTGGTGGATCCCAAAAGAACAAGTGGAAGGATGCAAGTTCCTCTGCTGCTATTTGCAGAGGTGTGAGACATCTTTTTCCTTACCCCTTTAAAATTCAAGGGATAATAAATAGCCTCAATTTTGGAAGTTGCGAATAGAGCCTGTATAGAAATCTCCCCCTGCCTGCTAACGATATCACAGAAAACTTTGTTCAAAATTAAGAGATATTATCATATTGCAGAAATGGCCATGTTAGGACCTCAGCTCCTTGGATAATGAAAAAGCCCATTCCATGGCTTTGAAGCACTGCAGGAGTCCTAAATTTTCTGAAAGCTACTTTTTGCTGCCTGGTCTTTTTTCCCCAGAATCTTTTGTTCACAGATGTGCAGCTTCAGGTCAAGGAAACTGATAAATTCATCTTTATTTCCAATCTTATCATTCACAGAAGAGAGTGGTAGACAACATATAATTGTTGGATAAAATTTGAGATGACTTCTTAAAATGTCAGTGGTTAAAAAATGCATATACCTGTAAAGATATATATTCATTTATTTAATCAAATAGAGTTTTTTTTTTATTTTTAATGTAATTTGGGTGAAAGCTTACAGACAAATTCATTTTCCATACAGCAGTTCATATACATTTTTTCTCATGACACTGACTGCAATTCCTCACAATGTAACAGCTCTTTTCCCTCTTCCTCCCCAGAGTTACCTCTTCCCTGTGTCTTCCCTCGCATACACTCCCATTCCCCGAGCTCTCTCCCAGTGCAAAGACTGCTCTTCTGTTCTCCCATGATTGATCACTCCAAGGAGTGTGTTTTGGTTACCTCTGTGCTGCTCTAACAGAAAAATACCACAAATGGGATGCTTGAACAAACAGGAGTTTATTCTCTTATAGTTTGGAGGCTTTAAGTCTGAGTTCAAAATGCCAGGCTCTAGGGGCTGGGTGAAAGCCCCTCAACCTTGGGCTTCAGCTCTGCCTCCTGCTCCTGGCCCACTGA
>NW_006922265.1:630157-631270 GCF_000298275.1 Orycteropus afer afer | reverse complement strand
TCACTCAGGCAGCTGCTGGCTACTGAGACTGACAAGCCCAAGGTTGACAAGTAAAAAGGCACAGTCCTGATGTTACCAAACCACACAGCAGGCCATTAATTCAAGTCCATTGAAAGTCCCAAGGTCAGCAGACAATGGCAGGCTGCTGAACAGTGAATGACATGGCTACATGAAGGGTTCAAGAGTGTCATAAGCTAGAGACTGTTCCCTAAGGCTTCTCCCTATATACAGGAAGCAGACCATATCCCTAAGGAAGCTACTAAGCAGCTCACGGTAGATTACACCATGGAGTTGATTACTAGTCTCGTCATGAGGAACACTACATCCCTCTGCCCAGCCACTCAATCAGGCCCAGCCAGGTTGACACACAAACTTAACTACCACAGAGTGTATCTACCTGATGTAAATGGCCACTCCATCTGCCTGTCTGTTGTTTGGCTGGAAGCCACAGGAGTGAGTTCAATCTCAGATCTGAAGGGTAACTGGGGGTGATAGTCTCAGTGGTCTCACCAGGCTTGATCAGACCAGCAAACTGTTTTTTGTTTTATGATTTTGGGTTTTGTTCTCCATTGTTCTCCTACTGTATCCAGGATATTCTGCACCCATCCCCTTCCAAATGGTTAATCATGGTAGCCAGGCACCATCTAGTTCTTCTGGTGTCATGGTCATATAGGCTGAAGATCACATGGTCTACCAGTCCCTTGGGCTAATTGTTTCCATGTATCTTTGGTTTTCTTCATTCTTCTGTGCTCTTGATGAGGAGAGACCCATCATTGCATCTAGATGGTTTCTTGCAAGCTTATAAGACCCCAGTCACCACTCACCAAAGTAGAATATATAACAATGTTTTTGTGTAGTATGTTATGCCAATGGAGCTTGATGTGCCCTGCAATCCTGGTCTCAAGCCCACAGGTCCAACTACTGGCTCCCTCCAAGTAGCTGGTTTTGGCTAAGAAGTCACCATAAATGTGCCCCTTGTCAGCTCTTCTATACACCTAGACATCTTTACAGCACATACAAATACACATGTAGAAACATTATTTGCTAACCCTATATATGGTTATGGACCAAATATTCAGTTCTTGATATGTGTATAGAACTGTGTTATGATAT
>NW_006922265.1:614874-625948 GCF_000298275.1 Orycteropus afer afer | reverse complement strand
TAAAAGGCCTCAGATCCCTTTGGGGAAGGCTAGGAGAAAGACTGACATTATACCACTTCCTTATCCTGAAAAACCACTGTCATCGATTTGATTCCAACTAACAGTGACCTTCTAGGACAGAACAGAACTACTCCCCAAGACTGTGAGTCTTTATAGAAGCAGACTGCCTCATCTTTTCCCATGAAGCAGCAGATGAGTATGAATCTATGACCTTGTGGTTAGCAGCTGAATGTTTTAACCACTGTGCCACCAGAGCTCTTTTCCTTATTATCCCAAGGATTTAAAAATATAGTGTTGGAGACAGAAATGCATACTATCTGAGTCTGGTACCTAGAAACAGAGAACCTCACATGATAGATGTTAAATACTGATGTAATGTCAGGATTTAAGAGCAATAGTCCGGGTTGTTATATTCCCAACAGCCAATGAGTGATTGGCATACAGAATTGCCTGGTGGATGTTGGAAGAATGAATGAATGAATGAATCCATGGGGCTTTGTCCCTTTCTTTCAATATTACTGATCCTAATTCACCTCTCTTCTCAAAGCATTCAAAGTAGAAAGAGGGAAGTAGGAGAGGAGAATGGAAAATTAGAAAGAAATTGTTCTGGATACTTTGTCAAGACAACATTTCATCAACTCTTTCCTGAATGTTAAATTGCAAATTTTGACTAAAAAATACTATAACAATAAGCCAAATACATCCTACCAGAATGACCCTTTGTGATCCTTTTTTTGTTCTAAAATATTTCTTGGTGAAACTGAAAAAATGTCCATGTCAGGAGAATATTTTGGTAGAGCCTCTACTCCCTATAGGTCCTGAAGAGTTCACTGCCGCCAGCTTGCTCTCTGGGAGGTGCCCAGACACTGGGGAGCCTTTGACCTTGATATCTTAGGAACAATATGAACACACATGATTTGCATGTGTCTTTCTGTTTGCCTAGAAGATCATATCCACCTATGGCAAAATGTAAAAATATGACATTTAGCTAAATTCCCTATTAAGTGCTAGGATATTTGTTTCACATCATTATTAATTGCTCTGATATTTGTGAGCAAACAGGCTGTCTTTCTTGCTTAATTAAAATTGTATTATAAGCAAACAAAAGCGTTGAAAATGATCATATATGTATGCACATACACAGCTACAGGCTTTTGAATCATTTATTCATTTAAGAAATAGTAATTTGAGTATTTCTAAGTGGAACACACTGTGATTGAGACTGGGGAAAGGGAACCTGAATAGGTTCTGACTGATGCCTTATTGTATATCAAGCTCTTTGCATATACTATCCAATCAAATCCTCATCATTATCAATGGGCTTTATATAGTCACACTCCTTTTAAAAGTGAGGAATTAAAGAATCAGAGATGTTAAATAGTTTATCCACCGTCATAAATTAAGTGGCAAGGTAGGATTTAAACCTGTTTGTCAGACTTAAAGACATGATTTTTAACCAAGGACTTTACTAACACCAAAATAGTACACAAAGATACGTAGTATTTCTTGTCAATTTGTAGTTTTCTTTTTATCTAAATCTGTGGTTCTCAAGCAGGGGTAATATGTCTTCTGGGAGACATTTTTTATATGTTAGGTAAGAAGTCCAAGTTCAAAGTGGCAGCTCTAAGGGCTGAGTGAAGGCTCCTTGACCTTGAGCTTCAGCTCTGCTTCTTGTTCACAGCCCACTGAAGCTGGAGGCTTCTCTTGACTCAGACAGATGCTGGCTAATAGGCTGACAAACCGAAGGTCAACAAGTAAAATGACACAGTCCCAAGACTATCAAGCAACATGGGTAGGCCACTAGTATAGGTCCAGAAACAGTCCCAAGATCGGCAGGTAACATGGCAGACTGCTGAACGACGACTCTGCTACATGCAGGATCCAAGGGTGCCAAGAGCTCAAAGAACTTTCTCAAAATATCTTATACACTGGAAGCAGACCACCACCCTGAGACAGCTACTCAGCTGCTCACAGCAGATTTCACCATGGAATTGATGACCAGTCTCATCATGGGGAACTACATCCAGCTGCCCAGCCACTCAAAACCAGACCCTGATAAATTGACACATAACCTTAAGTACTACAGATGAGTTCAGGCATGGCAATGATTGTGAGGATGGCTCATCAGCAGTGTTTCCTTCTGTTGTCCATAGGGTCACTATGAGTCAGAACCAATTCTATGGCACCTAATGACAATAACATTGATATAAACTCAATGTCCCCTAAGCAAAAGCTGTCCCTTTCCCCCCCACCACACCTAGTAAACACTAATAATCTTTGTTTTCTACACATTTGCTTATAGAAGTGAAATCATAAAGTATTTTTATGACTCAACCTTATTTTACTCAACAAATGTTTTCAAGTTACCTCCATGTTGTAGCATGTGTCAGGACTTCATTTCTCCTGATGGCTGAGTAATGTTCCTTGGTATATCTATACAACATTTTGTTTATCCATTCGTCTATTGATGAACATTTCTCATTTTTACCTTTTGGCTAAAAGTACTACAGTGAAAATTGTTGTACAGGTCCCAGTTTACATTCCTGCTTTCAATTCTTTTGAGTATGCACCTAGGATTCGGATTGCTGGGTGGGGATATTTGTGATTGTCGTCACTGGACAATCTATGGATAGAGGCCTAAGATATTGTTCTATCTCCTACTATGCCCAGGACACCTTTCACAACATATTATCTGATCCAAAATGTCAGTAATTCTGAGGAAGAAACTCTGGTCTAAATTAGGATATGCAAACACAATGCAACCACTGCTTTGAAGTCAGATCCGACCCATAGCGACCCCTCCTTGCGTTTCTGAGGCAGTATCACTATGGAAGTACATTGCCCAACCGTCCTTCTGGGGAGTGGTTGGTGGGTTTGAACCTCCAGCCTTCTGGTTAGCAGTCAAGTGCCTTAGGCGCTACACTACCAGAGCTACCTATGTTGTTGTTGTTGTTGTTTGCCATTGAGTCGGCCCCGACTCATAGCGACCCCTCCTTGGGTTTCCAAGGCAGTATCACTACGGAAGTAGGATTGCCCAACCTTCCTTCCGAGGAGTGGCTGGTGGGTTTGAACCGCCTGCCTTCTGGTTAGCAGTCAAGTGCCTTAGCCACTATGCTACCAGAGCTACCTATAGAAGATATTATATTAGCTAAAGTTCTTTGGTTGCTAGAAAGTTAAATAAGTAAAATAGCTAAGTAAAGCTTTTTTTTTTTTTTCTTTTTTAATGAATTGTTGAAAGGATATTGACGTATTTTGTATCATTAGGAGTTAACTCAGAACTCAGGAATGGAAGGTTGTTGCGACATCTTGGTAACAGGAATTCATAGGCTTTCCTCTCTAGAACAGAGCTATAAACACACCTTACACAGCTTTTGGAGTATTCAGTATCTCCCTGGAGGAAAATAAGCAGTCAGGTGAACTCAGTTTAGGTCAGCTGACTGCCCGGGATAATGTGGCACAGTATGACACCTCCCCTCCCTTTTGTAGTAGAGACCGTTTCCAGAAAAGTTAGCCTTCTCAAGATAAGTCCACTATCAAACTTTGTTCATAGAGGATATAAATTTGCATACATAGATCATATGCATTATGTGAGTTCAAGGTGAAAGATGCTGTGGATCTTTATTTTCTAAGCAATAGAGATGTAAAAGTACAAATAACTGTTAAAATTTTTAAAAGCCCTAAATGTTGTTTTGGATTCTGACTAGGTGATCACTTGAGGCTTCAGAGTTAGTTTAGGTTGACTGCATCTTTAGACCTGAAGCTATAATTTAGCTGCTAATGATCAGAAATCTATTTGGCTCACCAGTTTTGGCCTTAACTCACAGCCTTCACCTTGCCGGCTAAGCGGCCAACTCAATTCTCTCCTTCCAGTGCCATAAGGGAGATCTCTGGTAGCATAGTGCCTAAAGCACTTGACTGCTAACCAGAAGGCTGGCGGTTCAAACCCACCAGCCACTCCTCGGAAGGAAGATGGATCAATCTACCTCCGTAGTGATACTGCCTCGGAAACCCAAGGAGGGGTCGCTATGGGTCAGGTCTGACTCGACGGCACATAACAACAACTGGTGGCATAGTGCCTAAGACATTTGACTGCTAACTAGAAAGCTGGCAGTTCAAAGCCATCAACCACTCCTCAGAAGGAAGGTTGGGCAATCTTCTTCTGTAGTGATACAGCCTCAGAAACCCTAGGAGGGGTCACTATGAGTTGGATCCGACTCCACGGCAGTGTGTTTGTTTTCTTTTGGTTTTAGTGCCATAAAGGCACTACAATTTTAATTAAGATTTATAGTTTGCAAATGTTTACAGGCATCCACTATATTCTAATCCCTATGTTAAAACCTTCTTATATATCATTTAAAAATAACCCAGTGAGCAGACTGAGCCTCAAAGAGGTGAAATACAAAGTACCAGTACCTTGCCCAATTTCACATAGTGACTAGAGGAAGGAGCCATGGTGGCTTAATGGTTAAGCATTAGGATGTTAACCAAAAGGCTAGAGGTTCAAACTTTCCCAGCAGCTCTGTGGGAAGAAGATCTGGAGATCTGCTCCCATACATGTTGTAACCAATCAAACAAACCTTATGGAGCAGTTCTACTCTGTCACATGGAGTCACAATCAGTCAAAAATTAACTAACCTGCGTCCAGCAACAGCCACAGTCAATAGAAGAGACAAGACTCAACTCAGGTGTGCTGGTTATTCTCTATCACTGACCCTTTCCTCAAAAATTTTTCAGTTCTTCTGATTTAGACTGAAAGAAAACTACAAATGGACCCTTCTGACATTCTGAGGGGCCTCTTTTCCTCTGATTTCTTG
The DNA here is from genome assembly GCF_000298275.1 of Orycteropus afer afer. Classification (NCBI taxonomy): domain Eukaryota; kingdom Metazoa; phylum Chordata; class Mammalia; order Tubulidentata; family Orycteropodidae; genus Orycteropus; species Orycteropus afer. The sequence continues at coordinate 621,134 of NW_006922265.1, read as the reverse complement.
TAGGGTTTGGCTGATGCATGAAGACAACAGTAGACTGGAGGGTAAAGAGAGAGAGAGATTGAAGTATTTGTCTCTCCTCCTTCCTAGCCTCTGACCTTGGTTTTCAGTAGCATTTCAAGGTCTGTGACTATAGATGCTGGTAGGTGATTCTTTTTTCCTGGCTCTTATCTCCAAGGTTCCAGGGAACTTTGTTCTTCTCCTTGATCTTTCAGTCCTATCTGCTGCTTGTATTGTAATGGACATCTCAGCATTCTCTATTTTCTTTTACCTGTAGTATTTCTATAAAAATTGTCTCTTCAGTGAATTCTCTTTGCCAAAACCCTGAGTAAAATTCTGCCTGCTCTATTCTAGTGCTTTCTTTGATATGTTCTCATCCCTCCAAAGCCATGTCTCTGTATTGACTCCTTATTGGGACTCTGTACAGAATAACATCACCAGACCCAAAGTAGGTGTCTCATTTAAGGTTCTCAGTGCCTTAAGCTGAGAATACAGATCGGGACAAGTAATTTAGTGTCAATAGGTTCCTGAAATAAAATTTCTCAAATTTTGTCTAATGTGTTTTAGAAATATCAGTCATCTCTAAATGACTTAATATTTATTTACATAAAATTCTAATTGTTTATCTTGGCTGCTAGGAAGCTCACAGGAAAATTTAATACTCATAACATCAATTCTCTTTGTTTTTAGAGCATCTTTATTACCTTTTTCCACTATTTACATTTCCATTTTAGCATGCATTGCATACATATGTAATATATTCCTCGTGTTTGTTTTTTTTTTGGGGGGGTGGGGAAAAATGGCTTATTAGTTATTTAAAGAAAGCATGGTGCAAGGGAAAAATACTGGAATTCACTTAGGGACTTTATTTGAATCTGAAATTGAAGAACTTCTTTAAAGTTAAGTTTTTCACCTGTGAAATGGATGTAATGGCTACCCTATACTAATTTGTGTAAAATCACTTAAATTAGAAATGGGTTCCCAACTGTTTTTTTTTTTTTTTAAATATTATGGTTTTTATTACATTTTAACTGATACCAAGGAAGGTGAATATTCTTCTAAGTAGATTGTGGACCAGGTGTGTTCTGGAGGATAGGGTTAAAATCCTCAAACTCTTCTTACAGGATTGAAGGCTACCTGAGGTAAGCATGGTGGAAGGGAGGCTAGCAAGGGGACAGAATTAGAATAATATGATTTTGTGGCATATTGTAGGTGATTCATAAATGTCTGTTGAGTTCATGAATGAATGAATGATAGATACTGGAAACCCTTCTAGAAATAGTGGAGAACACATTGTATTGACATCTCATGAGATTTCTGCCAGTTATCATCATCAAAGTCCAATGATTTTCATGTGACCAGAACTGAGAATTTAAGAGCATTGGTAGTCACTGGGACTGAAGAGATCTATCAGGGTCTCCTGAATGACTGAGTTGGGGAAGAAAAGCTCAGCTGTAAGCATGTGTTTCAAGCACAGGTTTTTATACAAATGGAACTTGGCAAGAGCAATCAATATCCCTGGAGAAGGACATTGTACTTGGTAAAGTAGAAGGTCAGAGACAAAGAAGAAGACCCTCAATTACATGGATTGACATAGTCGCTGCAACAATGGGCTCAAGCATGGCAATGATCGTGAGCATGGTGCAGGACCAGGCAGTGTTCTGTTCTGTTGGACAGAGGGTCGCCATGAATTGTAACTGACTTGAATGGCACCTAACAAAAACAACAAGACCCAGAGAGATGTGAATATATGTGTGATTATTCATAAGAAGCCACTTCTTACTAGCTTTGCTACTTACTAGTCTATGCCTTGGGAAGTTACAGACCTTTCTAAATCTCAGCTTTTGTTTTTATTTTGATTTCTAATCTGATAATGGAAGTAATGATAACCTTCATCTCATAGAGTTGTGAGGATTATACGTGAAAAAGCCTCTACTGTGTTTAGCTGCCAGAAAGCTGCTGTAGCTATCACTGTTGCTCTTAATACTATAGTTTGCCAGGCCAGAGTTTTAGAAAACTGAAGTTTGACCTAATGTTAAGTTTCTGGGAGTTGTCGATGACTTCAAGACTGCTATTAAAATCAATAGGGGGCAGTGGTGGTTTAGTGGTAGAATTGTCACCTTCCAAGAGGAAGAACGAGGTTTGAATTCTGTCAGTGTACCTCATACACAGCCATGACCTATCTGTCAGTGGAAGTTTGCATGTTGCTATGTTGCAGAACATGTTTCAGCAAGCTTCCAGACTATGTTCTGGGAAGAAAGACCTGGTGTTTTATTTCTGACATTCAGCCAGTAAAAACCCTGTGGATCGCAACAGTATCTGCAGCAAATCATGGGCTGATGCAGGACTAGGCAATGCTTTGTTCTGTTGTGTGTGGTGTCACCAAGCATCAAAGGCTAAGTTGATGACCAGTAGCAACAACAACACAATTAAAATTAAAAGAAGTAAGAGACAGTATGGTTGTGATAGAAATGAGACAGTAGTAGGACAACTTGAGCTGCAATGTGAAAGAAGGTAGAGGCTGATATTGAGCGATCCTAAATTATGAGAACAGAAACCCCTCAAAGCCACCATGAGGATACTGTTGATGTTGGAGGAACTTTTCCACAGATGTAACTGTTTCACAGAAAAGAGAGAGGCAAAGGTAGGAGGTTGCCTGGTGGAAGGAAAGTATAAGAATCCATAAGGAACTAAGATGACTATTTTTTGGAGTCTATTGACAGAAAATTATTTACAAAATTTTGTTTACATTAAAATAAACATAGCTATATTGTGGAATATAATGAATCACATTGGCTAAATGTCTAAACAGTATCCAAGACTTGAAAGGTGTTTTGAATTGAGAATTTTCCTCTTTGGGCTGTAGCTCTGAACCCTCAGTTGTAGAGCTCTTTCTTTAATATTAGGGATACTTTCAAGAAAATAGAAACTTTAGTGCAAGACCATAGGTTCTCCCAGGTTTGGAATCAAATCCACTTACTCGTTGGATTATCTTGAACACATCACCCACTGTGAATGATATGTTAAATGGGAATAAAAATGCCCAGCACAAGTTTTGTGAAGATTAAACGCTATAACTTTGGAAAGCTCCAGGTACCTGGCCCTTAGTAGGTACTCAATTAATGTTATTTTCCTCTCTTCCCTCACCTGATTGCATTGTTATAAAACCAACAGGAAACCAGCGATACCTCCTTTGTGTATTTGCTTTTCAGCAGCAAATCTTTGGTTCAATTTTACTGTGCTTCACAGCTCAGTAGGCAAGCAGTGGGTGCAACAAAAAATTATGAAATGCAATCTGTCTCTTTAATAAAAATTGGTAAATTGCAAACATAAAATTCATTCATAAAGTCCAGATATAATTAGTTCACTGCACTATTCACAATATCCTGTTTCTAAAGGGCCCTAAACTAGTATATTAGACTAAAACTCGTGATATTTATTGATCTAATTTATAGCTTTTAGTTGTTTTCCAAAACCATAGATTTTTAAGACTAGACAATCTTAGCCCAGGAAATCAGGATTTTTCTAAAAGAAATACAAATTCTATTTATTCTCCCTGCATTATGGTTGAGCATTCTGCTTTCTTTTGAGTTAAAATCAAGCTGCTGCAGATTATTTATAGACTGGCATTTACAAAATCATAAAATTCATAGATAGAGTGAATACTACCTTGTTACTTAAGCACAAGAATTGTAAATGAAGCTTGAGAGATGTGAACTGAGGGTAGTTAAATAAACGTGCTACTTCACCTAGTAGGTAGTAAAGTTAAGGAGCTCATTAATCCCAGTGGTGTTATCAGTTAAAAATAAAGAACAGATAGCACAATGTGCTAAGAATCAGACATACTTGAGTTTCATTCATTCCCTGTTCTACCATGTAAATATGGATTCAGCACTTAATTCTGTTTCCTCATTTATGAAGACAAGTAGAATGAGTACCTTACAGGGTTGTTGCTGAGAAAGAATGGCACACCTCTGCAAAGTAGCAGGTGCAGTACTTACTTTGCACATGGAATCATGGAATGTGTTTCTTAAATGTTATTTTCCATTCTTTAGGATAGACTTTGGTAAAATGAGAAATATAGGTTATCTATATCAGTGATTTCTAAATTTCTCTGAAGCTGTAATATTCACTCCCCTTTTTTCTTCCATAACAAAACCCTATACAGTAGCTTATTACATAAAGACTTGTGTTAGATCACATTGTGTGCGATACACACATACAAATATTTGCTTAAATAGTTTTAAATAATAAGGCAGGGTGATAGGGAAGCTGAAAAATATTAGTACTATCCATGAGAAATAAATTTTCAAGATGGGGAATGTGAGTTAGCGAACAGCAGCGGCAGGGGCTGCTCCCAACAGTGGGATGGGATAGTCAGGTGAGAAAGGCACTGAGCCTGGTACAAATCAGTTTCCCCCCCAATGCAGACTCACCCAGCTGCTCTGAGGCTCTACTTAATTACCTAGAAATAAATTCATTGAAGTCCTCATTTGCTTATGCTATTAGGAGAAGTCTGTACACTTCATTAACTATCCAAGCCCCATATTTTTAGGAGTTTTAAGAGTCGTGGTTAAACTACTGCTCTCCTACTTATTGTTCCCAGGCTAATGATTTTTTTTTTTTTTTTTTTTAAAATATGGTGTTTCATGAAAGATCTGATATCACACACACGTACTCAGTTCTAAAAATAATCATAGTGAAAAAAATTGTATTTTCTTGATTCCATTAGTATTTGATATAATGTTCTTCAGTGGGAATGTCAGAGTTCAGCCTGTGACTGAATATCTTACGAGCGTGTGAAATATATTATACTATTTTTACCTGGGTCTGAATCCTATTTGGCATTTATATTTGGGGACTGTATGCTTCACTGTCACATATCACCAAGGACCAGGCAGAAAAAATTGACGAACTGTTAAGGTTCAAGAGAAAGGTCAGATCATTTTGCTATATGTCTGTGTCTCTGTCTCTTTCACTCTCTAACTCTCTCTCACTCTCACTCTCTCTCTTCCTTTAATACAAGTGGTATGGGAGGGAAAGTGTATTGGTGAAAAATGTTTAAAAGTAGTAGTTGAACTGGGGCTTTCAGACAACAAATATAATTCGAGAGAAAGAAACAGTATAAACCTACTTAACTTTCTAATGAAGATGATTTGGCTTGGCTTTTGGCCCACCAGAAGCTGGAGCCTAAAGGAACCAAGGCAGGGACTTAGCCACACTCAGTATTTATTAGCATTTCACATATGTAGTGCCAGAAGTACTATTTGCATTGCAAATGAGATGTTCTCTATAGTTCTGCTGATTCTCTAAACTGTGTCAGTGTCTTGAATACATCTGCCTTTTATTTTCCAAATGGTTTGTAGCAAGATCGCCTTTAAATGACTAAAGAAGAAAGTCTAAGACAAAAGGGAAAAAAAGCAGCAAAGATTGCTCTTATAACAATAACTACAATGGGAACAACAGTACAACACATTTGAAAAGGGGCGGAGTTCTTCAAGAAATGGCATGATGGCCTGTGGACATTGGAGTGGTAGAGACCTGGGTCTGAATCCTATTTCTCAAACTTACTAGTTGTGTGACCTTGCAAAAATTTCTTCAACCTTAGCTTTCTTTTAAATAAAATGGGAATATAAGTCATATCTAATCCATAAGGTTGCTCTGAAGAAATGAAATTAGATAAAGGTTATATATGTATACACAAACACACATATACACATGCACACACATAAGCAGTACTTGGTATTAGACTAGATAATAACTACTAGAATGCTTTGTCTTACTTTTATAAACACCTAAATTACACAGGAATAAACTGAGACAGTGAGATCTTCTCAGACAGCCAATTAGAGGTACAATAATAATGTAAACAAGGATTTTTTATTTCATCTCATTCTAATTCATTATGTTTGTTGTTATGTGCCGTCAAGTCAGGCCCGACTCATAGTGACCCCTCCTTGGGTTTCCGATGTGGTATCACTATGGAAGTAGATTGTCCAACCTTCCTTCTGAGGAGTGGCTGGTGGGTTTGAACCACCAGCTTTCTGATTAGCAGTCAAGTGCCTTAGGCACTGTGCTACCAGAGCTCCTAATTCATTATATACTGCCTCAAATTGATTCAGTTTCTCCAGGCAGCTAAGGTTCATCAATAATCACTTTTTATGACCCTTATAGTAGACACTTAGGAGCTCTGGTAGCATAGTGCCTAAGGCACTTGACTGCTCACCAGAAGGCTGGCGGTTCAAACCCACCAGCCACTCCTC